>NW_010252166.1:0-15893 GCF_000690775.1 Eurypyga helias | reverse complement strand
ATATATATTATATGGTATCATAATGTGTGCAGTAGGCATTTATATAGTTTATTTTACTGTTTTTAAAAACACACACACACATATATAGCCACACATGTACACATACACATTTGCAATATTTTCCACAGGACAAATACTGAGCTTGGGAACTAAATAGCTACAGGTGGGACTTTGCCTTCTCTAGTAAAATCCAATGCTTGCTGTTATTTATTTAATGATTAATATTTCTAAGACACCTTTTTAAGTGTAATAGAGCAATTTTTTCCTTCTGTTTTCTCTGGATTACATCCCAGATACAGAGAGGCACCATCATACTGAAAGTCAGAAATTGGAAACATGCCCCTCTGCTGTTTTGTTATCTGGTATGAAGTTAGACGGAGCTGTCTGAGAGGTTTGCTTCCTCTTCTGGCTGCTGTTAAAACCAGTTCTGGGACAGGGTGTTTTGCTCCAGTGACATGTTACACAACCCTATTCTGAACATAGCACACCTGAACTTGGGCTTCAGGAAACATTTCAGACACTGCTGGGCACTCTTTTCCCTGCTGTACACCTTTCCTTAGGCCCCCAAATGTTTATGGCATGAACGAACCCTGCTGTGATGTGAGCTACCTCTCAGAAATATATGTTTCTCTCCACTGATGACTGCAATGACGATGTGTAATACACTTAAATGAAGTGAATCAAGGCCCTTGTTCTGCAGTTGTCAAATAAATAAATATGCTCTTAATCTTCCTCTGAACAAACCTACTGCATGTATCCTCCCAGAAATACCTTCTGGAAGAAGTGCTACCATTTACCTCATTAAAGGATAACTCCAAGGGCTGGAGAATACTAGCCGCAGAACCTCCATACATGCAAGAAAAAAGACAAATATCTCCAGAACGTAAATCAAATCGTAGGACTCCAAATGTGTTTCTCACTCCTCCTTGATTCATAAGGGAAGCATAAGAAAAGGAAGGGCTGCACTCAGATGGCTTAGCTTCAGATACGTAAGTCACCTGTAGGCATTTACATGTGGACTTATACCTCCTAGGTTGAACCAATATTTGGAAGAGGGTTTGTCGTTATAGTCAATAAAGTCATTGTTCTTCTCATGAAAACACCTGCAAAACTCTGGCCACGTGAAAGACACTACAAGCTGTTGATTGCAAGGATTACATCTCTAGGGCAACCCATTTGGATGCAACCATCTACACTGTAGACACCTGAGGTGGGAGAGAGGAATCTGACAAAAAAGTTCCCACATCCCAAATGTAATTTTTTGCAAAGTAAAACTCATTTTAATGAATTTTGCTTAAATTCAATTTCTTTAAATGAAATAAAAAATACATAAATAAATAAACCTCACACAGTTTTCAAATTTATCCCTATTTCTAGTTTTAGTAGAAGAAAAAAAAAGGGGAAGGCAGAGTAAAAGGGAAGTATTTTTCACAGAAGAGCTTGAAAGAAACAACAAAGCTCCTCCTTTGATGAGGAAAAAAGTATAGTTCTGCACTGGATACTGTAGTAATAAAGTAAATGAAGTTTAATGAAGTGAAATTGCAATAAATCCCAATCTTTGTAGAATAATACCCAGATGGAAAATATATACAAATGCTGTATGAAATGCTGGCCTTGTTACATTCCCAAGAAAAACCCATTGCTAAATAGTTTCTGGAGTCAAAGGTTTGAATTTTTCTGCTGTGTCCTTTTATGTGTCCCTCTCTCTTCGTTTCCATTTCTGACATTAGCCATTATGTCCCTCTGCTCAGTTCTCTGCCTCCTCCCATTGTGCCTCCTGTCAGAGAGTGCTCTTACTAAGCCTTTTTATCATGCTAACCTTCAGCTTGTTCGGAGATCTCTCATAAGAACTCATTTTCCTTCTAATGAAAAGGCAGTTCTAAACAGAAAGCAGGCAAGAAAATGTGGTTAATAAAGATGCTGAGAGCTATTCATACCTGAGTGAGTCATTGATATGCCTATACTGCTGAACAAAAGAAGTCAAGGACCAATTTCTGGACCAGGGTCTATGTGACAGTGACTGGCTCACATTTAAACTGCTGCATAGGCATCTCTGTCTTGCACAATGCCTTGGAGAGGGTTCCAAAGCTGAGCCAAAACAGAGCTATCAGTTAGATGGCTTTAGTTCTTATGTTTTCTTTTTATTTATTTCATGATAAAGGTGAACCCTTGTCTCGTACTCAAGAAAGCTGTAAAGCTGTGAAGAATAACATGGATTTTTTTAACCTCGGCTGTAGACAGGTGAACTACACTTGGTTACAACTGTCCGTGGATCACCATAATAAGTCTGAAAACACTGCTTTCCCCATGTGTCACTGAAAGACTTTTATTTCTTCGTTTAGGCTGCTGTTTAGATATGGTGGAAATAGGTTCTATATCGCTTTATATGAAAATAGTTTTAGAAAATTTGCTCTTCTGCAAACATTTGGTTCATATTTCTGGTTTGAGTGTTCACAAAAATTTTGGGCTTCAAGGCTTGTAGATAAAAAAATGTCAGCCACAAAGAAAGTCTTGGTAGAAAACAAATGTTTTCCCTTTTATACAAGGTTAGTGAGATGAGAGGAAACTTTTACTTTATAGATCTTAAGTTCCTGTTACAACTAGTCTGTGTCTTTATTTCTCAATTTGCCTATTTCTTACAGCCTACTCCACCCACATTTTCTCCCTAGAACAACCATAAAATTGCATTTACAGCTAATTTGCTATACTAAGAAACACAACTTAGATTCTTTAAGGGAGGCTGCCTCTTTCTAAAAAGAGAGGTCGCTGACTGCTGCTTTTTTTACCTGGCATACATCTAACCCTGCTCCTCCAGAATGGCAAGTATGATAAATGTGTCAAAAACATTCACATCAAAACCATGTGATATGAGTTGTTATTTTGACTTCTGTTGACACCTTCTGTTCTCTTTCACCCAGATGTTTCCATGAAGTAGCACAAAACTCTTTTTTTTTTTTTTTTTTTCCCTGAGAGAAGAAACAGGCATTTCTGTTTCTAGTGAAACTGAAAGTCTTTCCTTCCTCTATTACTCTGTGTGTGTGCTTTTATGCAGGTGTACGTTTCTATACTGGAAATGTCTTCAAGATCTGGGGAGGCTTTCTGTCCAAACATACCTTTGATTCACAATGAACTAGATATAGTTTTTCAATTCATGCAAACCCTACATGCATTTGAAGATATTTAGCGTGAATAGCTTGCTCCTTACCCAAAGAGGTCAGATTATCACAAGGAAAAAAATGCTATTTTTGTGCTGGTTTTGGCCAAGACAGAGTTAATTTTCTTCACAGTGGTTGGCATAAAACTATGTTTTTTGGATTTGCCCTGGGAATAATACTGATAAGGTGATTTTAGCAGTTACTAAGGAGTGTTTGCACTAATTCAAGGACCAGAAGGTGCATTTTTATGGCTTTTAAGTCACAGACCGTTAAAGGTGTCTGGATACCTAACTGCTATTGAAAAGATTGCTTTGTAAACACCTGAAAAAGGATAGTTCTAGTGCTTATTGACCTAAAGGTTCAAAACCACAGCATTTCTCCAAGGCCCTAGTCCCTGAGGGACATCCAGCCATGACTTAGAAGGTCAGGATCCTGCTATCAGGTACTGAAGGAGATGACTATGAAAGCTGCTGTGGCCACCAGCAAGTAACTGCCTAAACTAGCCACAGTGAATGCTCAGGAGATGAGTTAGGACTGCCCTGAAGGACAGATAATCAGCCAGGCACCTACCTCTGGTTCTGAAAGCAAAGTCTTTTTTTACCTAACATTTCCTAACATAACTCTCTCCTGAAGTCAGAGTGCCAGCCTGTGCACTTGGAGAAAGGTGCCCTTAAATCCAGTAAATTGAACAGGGGTGAGGATGCTTGTTTACCAACTGAACTTTTTTCAGTCCCTACCCGTACCTGAATGGAAGCAAAAACACGAATCCTGACTGTCTTTGTTCTAGCAGAGTGTCCTACCTGTAAAGATACTGCAAGTCTGGGGCTTATCCACCTCTTCTCCACATCCCACATGTTCACCACAGTGTGCAAATTATGTATCCTAAAATGTGTCTTGTAAAGGTTTTCATAGCATTAGGACCAGAGGGGAATCATGGTAACAATCTAGTTAAACCAGAATATCTTACCCAGTGTTTCCTGTGTTAAAACCAAGACCTTAAATTAGAACAATCACACTTAGAAGGAAAGACAGACTAGATTTAAGGACTTGCATGGTGGTAAATCCACCACATCCATTGGCAAAGCTGTTCCAGTGATTAATTGCCCTCTCTGTTTAAAAAATTACAACTTGCTTCCTGTTTGAATTTTCCAGTGCTACTTCAATTGTTTCAGTCACAAGTTTCTTAACTTCTAGGTTCTGGCCACAACAGGAAACACCAGTGCCAAAATACCATGAAAAAAAAATATTTCTGTCTTGTTTTTCCTCCCTCAGAAGGAGAAGGAAGCAATGAAAATAGTGAAAAAGAAACTAGAGATTTTCTTGGTCTGGACACAGCTTCACCTCTAATCAGAGGCTGCAGAGGCATTATTTAAGATAATCTCTTGTTATCAAATCTGTCTCAGCAGTTTTTCTCCAAAGTTTCTGAATCTAAGAGATCCACTAAGTAAAGCAGCTCATCCCAGCTGAATCACTGAGTCCGGGATTCAAACAGCTTCAACAATTGTACAAATGCTTACGGTCTTTTCAGCTGCTGCTGAAAAATTTGGCAAGTCTCATGAGGCTGGGATTAATCAGAATTCCAGCACTTTGGGTTTTGGGTTTAACTGATACACCTTTTTGCCTTATAGCATGTAACTATTAATTCTTCTACTTTTTTCCCACCTGATTGCAGCTAAGCTAGCTAAGCTGTGGGCATTTTGTTCTGTGTTTTCTGCTTTCTGTCCGTGTTTCTCTGCAGCAGCTGGCAGGAAAACACGCAGCAAGGGCACTCAGTGCACCCAGGGAGAGTGAAGCATGTGTTTACATCCCTTCCTGAGCCAGGGTCAGGGAGGAGGTACTGGACTAGATGGTTTGTTTTATTCTGGCTTCTTAACATCAGGATCTGAAATTAGCTTCTCGTCCAAGAAGTGTTTTAGTGTCAGCTTGGATTCAGGGGTAAAATTCTGGTCACATGTAACATCCTCTGCAATATCTAAACTATTAGTAAGATGAAAATTCTTCAGGTTTCTTATGGTTTTCTTTCCTCATTCTTTTCCTTTTAATGTGCTGCTTTAGTAGCAGGATGAATGTATGTTGTGCATTTCAGTTTACACATGGTTCTACCATTAAGCACCTGGATTTGAAGCAGTTTCTTCCCTGAGGATTTAAATAAATGTATTGCTCCAGTTTCAGGATCTAGGTTACTATGAGTTAGCCATGTGCCACAGGAATACTAGCTCAGACCAGGCTGTAGCTGTTTGTACTGCAAAGGCAGCTCTCTTGCCAGTCATAATAAAAGAAATCAGCTTGTATTTCTTTAATGACAAAACCTCCCTGTATATTAATTTGGTTCTACATGACAATACATCTTGTCAGAGCAGCCCAACAAATGAGAAAACATTTACTAAGAGAATTGTCAGTAAAGTAATTTATGTCAGGAGGTTGATGATCTTTTGCTCTGTGCTGCATAGCTTTATTTCTGTTTAGAAGCAAAGCACAGGAAGTCTCCCTAGAAATGAATAAACTGTAAAATAATTTGTTGACAAAATCAGTTCTAAAATAAACTCATATTTCCATTGTCATTGCAAAATATAATCTAGTACTCATATTCTATGTTGTGATATTAATATATAGACCTTAATTCCTGGACCATATACCTGTTGGCATCTTTGGTTTAGAATCATTGTATTACAGAGCTGGGACATGTACTAAGTGGAACTGTGTTCCTTGCAGTAATTTGAAAAGTCTTTTTTTATTAATCCATAATGGGTATGCTAGTCTAGAAAAAGGCACTCATATTATGACAATATCAAATTGTAAGTGAAAATGGGAATACAAAATGGAATTTGGACTGAACTCTGACATTCAGTTTGAAATTAAGTTTACTCTGAATTATTGAAACAGTGTAATTTGCCAAGAATTAATTTATGCCCTATCATTTTACTCTCTAAATCAAGATTGGTTCTTTTACATGAGATATGCCATACTGACAAGATACTGATTTTTTTTTTCTTTTTTTTCCCCTTTTCACAGGTGGGAAGAATTTATCTCATCTAAGCCAGGAATCTCTGGGTAATGCTCTGTAGTTAGATAAATTTATGCCACAGGTTAATCTTGATAGCTATAATAGTCTTTTCTGACCTGAAAGACTATAAATTTCATAAGCTATTATTTCAATTTAGTTTAAATAAGATGTGCTAGAATATATGTTTTGAAAAGGCTTGTGCATATAGGAGAATGTGTAGCAAGTGAACTAACAATTATGCTGCTGTAGAAAAGGGTTTTAACATCCATTATTTTGGATAGGGATGATTCATCAGGAATCGTTTGCAAATCTTTGGGATTTGCAAAGTGGTGTCTTTGTGTAAGAGAAGGTAAACAAAAGTCCAGAGTGCTAGTGCTTGTCAGCTTCATGGTTATAAATGTTTCTCTTCTGAGAACTGGGTATTGGAAAGGAAGAAAATAACCCTAAGCATTGCAATAAGGAATGTGGCTTCAAATATAAGGTCTGTAGTCACCCTGAAAGCAGACTGTGGAGTGAAAGGTGGTGCCATCCTAATACTGGATTAGCTACACAGACACCTTTTCTACCACTGAATTTCTTGGAGAGCAGGGTTCATGTTATGTGGCTCCAAGGATCCAGCCACAGGTTTTCCCCATCGCCCATTTCAAGGGCTGTCAGGCTCACAGCCATCAAAGAGTCCTACACGGTGTACGGTTTGAATTCCCCTCTGCTTAAAGCTGTGCATGAGCTGAAGTGCTTCAAAAGAGTGTGGCTTCAATGTGATTGTCCTTGCACTGGGGACTGAGATAAAATCTAAGTTGCTGGCATATTGATTTGGCTTTACGAAGAGTAATAAAGCAAACACCAGGAATGTATAGTCACAGACAAATATTCAAAAGAGGAGTCCCTTTCATTCCCCTTCTCATCTCTCTGGACTTGGAAAAGCCTATGGTTTCCCTGGCTCTGTCAACAAGTACATCACCGTGCTCTGACTGTCAGAGCTCACTTGTGGGAAATTTTCAAGCCATGCTTGTTTGGTTTTCCTCTTCCTGTTTGATTTGTATCTTTAAATAATGTGGTTACTTCACAACAGCTTGTTTTTTGACTAGGGCACAGGGCATATTTTTCTAGCAGATAAAAAAACTTCCCACAATTTGCCTTGTGTTATTTCCCTTTTTGAAGGGAGAGCTGATAAATTCAGGGTAATATGTAATAGATGCTTTCCTGTTTTTACGTATTGCTCTGTCAGGCTTGTCAGCCAGAAATTTATTAGGTCGTTTTGTGGCTGTAACGTTTAAACAAGAGAGAGTAAGCAATACACTTACCCCGAAGAAGAAGTATGAGTATCAGTGCTTATGTTGTATCCTGCTCCACAGACCAGCACTGGAGAGGGAAGGAGGGTCTTTTCCACACCAATATGCCCTTACTTATATATCTTTATTAATTTTTAATGTTTATTCTCTTATTTCTCCTCTGTGCTATGCTCAGCTTCTAAGTAATTGGGAAACCAATGGAGGGAAGGTAGCAGTAGCTTCTGGTCTTAATTTCAGCTACCTGAAAGTGAGTTGAGCGAGCTGACCAGTCTGAGCAATCATTGAAGCATCCTCTGTAATCAGTAAGAGTGAAGAGATCTCCTTGAGCCAATCTACCACATTTATTTCTGGATAAGCTAGATTATCCTCTGGATCTTTTAGCCTCTTCATTGCATGTAGGGATAATGACAAGTGAGTTAGCAAAAGTCAAGGAGATGAATGCCTCACTTCATGATGTGGCCATGGAGAGAAGACTCATCCCAGGAAAAATCCAGGAACTAAGGCTATGTCTCCCAAGTTACCCCAGCAGTGCTCCTGACACTCACACATCCTTTTTCCACCTCTCCTGGATTAATCTAGTGTTGGTATCAATGTCTGATAGATATATTACTTCCACTCAGCCAAAACTGACCCCACCTGAGGAATCAGTGTGACGGCCTCTCTGCTGTTCCATAAAGACCGCATTTAGCCAAAGTGAACAACTCAGATCTAGTGAGGGGTTTGTTGGTTGTTTTATTTGTCCGGAACCAAAATCCTTTCTTATTGTGGGAGGATGTGCGTCAATATTTCCTGGGTTGTAAGTTGATGTGATAATTGGTTGGGCACATGGACAGGAAGTAGCTTTTGTGGCACACAGAGTACATAAACAGAAAATGGTGATAGGAGAGTAAAAGAACAATACGGGTCTCTTCACTCTGTGGTAAACCACCTTCTGAATACTCTTGAAGTCTAGAGAGGAGTTAGGGAGTTGACTGAAGGTGGCAGAGGATCTGCCTTGCTGAGCTGAGTCAGAAGCATTTGAATTGAATTTTTCACTTTTACCTAAACATGGGGAAAAATGCCCCTTGAACTTCACAGAATCCATCAACATATTTCCTTAGCTGGAGTTTCTTAGTCACTTCAGAGTGCTGCACACACTCTGTGTGCCAGAAGGAAACATTGGTTCTGCAGGGCAGTGGTGTGGATGGCTCTGGTGTGCTGTCAGACTCATACCCGCTGGAGCAGTGTCAGTGGAAACACAAACCTGGCCAGGACAACAGTCTTCCCAGCTGGGTGGGGACTGAGGAGACAATCTAGGAGCACTTTCTGTCATTGGAAAACACCCTATTTTCTGTCCTAGCTAAATAACACTCACCTAGGACTTCAGAGCTTGCATATTGCATGGAAAACATCTTTCTTTTACTTATTTTGCTGCCCAGGATTGTGCCTTGCTAATATAAATTATCAAAGATACCCCTGCTTCCAGCCTGCAGATCAACAGAGCAGAGTCACACGTCATAAACTGCACTGCAGACAAGAACTTTGTGTCACTTTTGAGACAAGAGGGGATAAAGGGAAAGCAAAATCATAATGGCCAAAATTAGTCAAACAATGTCTCCTTACTTTAGCACTGTGTTTTAGCAAATGATAAGGAACAGTGTGAAAACTAGAGTTCTCCGAGTATCTCCGAAGTGATGTTTCCTTGGTGCTTCCAAGCTTTGGATCAGATGAATTAACATCTGACTACAACAGTCATGCTAGATACTGGGCAAAAGATATTGCCTGGAACACTCTTCTGAATCAAAAATATACATCTGTTGCCCTCAACCCAAACATTTTCCTGCCTATAGTATCACACCTTTTTGGAAACTAAGGTCTTTTCCTTCCACAGCTTCTCCATGGTAGTGCATCCAGACTGAAGATCATTTTGTTCAGCAGCTACTGCTGTTCTGAGTTTGATCAATTTAAACACTTAACTTCTTCCACTTTGTTGACCAGAGATCCCACCAACATTAGCCCTGAGAAAAACAACAAAATTGGGCCAAACGTTCACCTTCTTTCCAAGAACATCTTGGTAATCTAGATGCAATTTGTTTCACCATTCTCTATTGTCAAAGATTACTATATTCCCTGTACCACTACTACACTAAGGGACCGGCCAGGAAGTAATTTCTATCAGATTTTCTCAAGTGGAGAATTCCAGCTCTGAAAAAAAAATAATTTATGGACCATTTTATAATCCAAACAGATACTTGTAGGAAAAATTAATATCCTTTTGTCGTGGAAGTGTGCAAGGAAATGGAAGCACAGTTTTGCAGTGCTACAGAAGGAGGAACCTCTGCAGTGCCACTATAATAAACTTAAAAGTACGTTAAAATCTACTTTCCATCCCTATACCCAGACATGAAGTCTATACATTCTGTCACTACACACATAAAATGAAAACACTTTCCAATCCAGAGCAGGAAAGGGCTTTGCTCCTTGTTCAGCAATTAAGAGGTTCAGTTATGGAAACACTGTGTGTTCTTCACTTTGAAAGAACCTAGTTCCTTATGGTGCCCGACATTATTAAATTCACATTAAATGGACAAGGCTTACAGAAACAGTGAAGTCATGCATCTGAATGGAATAGCACCATAATCCATTTCTAGCATGTTGTGTTTTCCAAATTACAGCTCTTCATAGTTGTAGATTGAAGGTTGTATTATTCTATTTAGCTAACAGAAAATAACTTCTACCATTTTTCCACCAGCAGTTCCTAAATCACCATAAACATAGAGATTACCTAGAGTTTTGTGAATATATACTTTTTCAATTTAGTGGCCAATAGAAAAACAGCCAAACAAAACACTCCCTTTTGGTCTAAATTAAATGTTTCACATGACTCAAACTGTACGATTTCCTTCGGTTTTTCATTTGTTTAGTGATAATATACCATTGTAAAATGAAAGTATCAAAACATTTTGTTTTGAAACTATTAAATGCTTTATGCAGAAGTTTATCATTTTCCACACTGAACTGCTCATTCCAAAACTGTAGAAGCGTTTATCAAGATGAAGTCAGGGTTGTTATGGAGATACATGGTGCATGGATATCAGGCAATGACCATCAACTACGCAGAGAAGGTTCTGACTTGATACAAGTGCAATATTTCAGAGCAGAAGCACAGCACAGCATTGGAAAAAGTTCCGCAGAGAGCATGTGCAATCTTGGTCCTTGCAGGTTTTGAAGACCAAGCTAGACAAAGCCGTGAGGAACTGGGTTGAATTAAATGTTGACCCTACTTGGAGGAGAAGGTTGGATTAGATGTCTTCCAAGTTTATTCCCAACCTAAAATATCCTATGATTTTATGAATTGGGCAGAAACATATAATTCTGATTAACCACAATCTGTCTTGCTCAGGAAATAAACCTATTCAACCAAGGAAATCTCATTTAAAGATGGTCAGCCATGCACCCACGACTTTAACCTGATATATAACAAGGAACATCGTAATGAACTTTGTGGTTGGTGACAGTATAGCAGGAGCTAACATGTCAGAATTGTTAGGACTGATTTTGCTACTCAGATTTCCCTTTTGTTCCAGGATTCACAGCTTATGAAGTCTTCAGCAATATTTAGGTGGGGACTGGTCACAGATGCTCAGGGCTCAGGTTCCTCTGAAGGGAAAGGGATGTTGCTTTTAGGTAGTTGTACAGGAACATACTAGCTCTTTAAGAGTGAATAATCTCTTGTTGGGTGTGGTTAAAGCTGGCTAAAGTAACAAAATGTAGACTTTTTTCTTTTGTCTTTAATATGAAAATTGTGCTCAATTTTTTGTTCTCAAGAACAATTGTTCTTGTACATGTTGCAATTACAACTGTAATTGTTCTGAAGAACATTTTCTAAACCATTGTTTTTCCTTTACAGATTGCTACTAAAAAAAATGATGAACAATGATGTGTTTTACTGCACAGAAATCGAGCTGCCTAAATGGGATTTTCGAATAGTCACTGTCTACATAGGCAGCTTTGGTTACTGATTCAGTAAACGAAGTTAGATAACTAATATTTGATGGTGAACATTCCCCAGCCCAAGCATGTAAGAGCAGGGGCCTCAAGTTCTCACTCAACTAATTCTTGAGTAATACCATCAGGATGTGGACTGATCTTATTACAAGATGAGGCAAACTATGTCTTGATGGTTTCCTTCTCCTCATCAATTCTAATGCAATCATTCAGAAAATTATAATTCTTTCAAGTTTTTAATTCCAGTAAGGAATTTTTTTGTTTTAATATTGTCATTTTATAGGATTAATTACATGCTTTTGACCAAGAGTAATTATTCTGCTGGCAAAAATCTGTCAGAAAGAGGGTAGCTGCTGCAATCTGGGTGTCTACTCAGAGTTTGACTCTTAATCCTCCCACAAGACAGAGCATTTTTAAGAGATCCCCAAGGCTAATTCAGAGATCCCAAGGCAGCATTGACTAGCAAGTTTGACTACAGTTAGGTCATGGTTTTTTACACATAACTAAGATGAAAATTTACCCAGTGGTGCATGACATAGGTGTTTTTGGGGACCACATGGTGCTTTGTTGAATGGTATGGATGTCATGGCTTCAGTCGGTGTTGATTTTGGGAACATATTCCACCATGACAAGTCAGTGTTCCTTTATTAAACTCTAAGCCAAATAGAGTGAGCAGGAACCATTTACTACATCTTGTGCATCCCCCTTGCATTTTGTATATGGAATCGGTGTCCCTTGTGCACTTAGATCATGATGGTTCATCAGGGAGGAACTAAGACCATCTGGCTGATACCTATCTATTCATATTGGAGTGGGCTTTTTGGTGCAAATAAACAAGAATAAGAACACAAGGAAGGCCAGGCTGGAGACTATAGGCCAGAAAGCTGGGGAAAGCATGTAGCCAGTGAGACATTACAGAAACAGGGAATTACTTTGCTTTATTCTGATGCTTTTTCATTATTTCCTGCAGGGCAATATGACTGGGTGAGTCATCACAGCAGCAAGGACTAAATTTAGGACATCTTTGAAATAATGATCCTTCACTGCCTACGCTAAATGACCTCTGTTTTCTAACTAACAGGCTGCTGATTCAAACTGTGAAAGGACAGAGACTTTAACTTTCAGCCTAATACAGTGTCAACAGGGTGAAATCATGATGTTCAGGAGATAACCATCTACTGGTGTTGTTTAGCAGTAAATTCTTAGAGTCCTTACCATATAAAGCGGGAGTTATGATGTTCTTCTGTCTTCTGAGACAAATGTAGTAGCAGTCAGACTTCCTAATGTATTTCTATAACTGTAAACTAATTATTATGGACAATAATTGCAGTAATAGGGTCAGTTACAGTTCTCATCACTGCATTTTCATTAGCTAGCATGCATTCATTAATGATGCTAACCATTAGCATAGCATATATGAGCTGTTGGAGATCTGAGGGGGATGATGTGCACAGAAATCGCAGGAAAAATTTGAAATAATTTTTTTTACACTCTCCATCTACATCCTCATGTACCCACTTCTGTGGTGAGGGAGCTCAAAGTTAATTTTTAAGGATGGGGAGTTACACCTGGCAGCCAAGTGTCTGCGGAGCTGGAAAGACCAGAAAAAGCTGTCAAGGAAAGCTGGCATTTGGCAAATGATGTCAGCCACTAAGAATCTTACAAGGCATATGATCAGAGTTCCCTGACTATGAGCCAGCGACTCCTGAAAAAGACCAGCTGTCGGCCATGAAAAGGAGAATGGCTCCTGGAATGGTGGCTGAGAGCTAAAAACTGCAGCAGTCTTGGGAGATGCAGACCTTGGAGCCTTGTATTTGCTCAAGCACCTGCAGAACATCATCAAAGAGAAAGAAAAAAAAAAATAGGAAAGCGAGGAAAGAAAGAATGAAAGAAAAAAAAAAAGAATATTAAAAAAGGTTGTTAGGACTTGCCTGGGGCTTGGGGAGTGTGAAATATCTTCCAGAATGGATCACTCTGATAATGAAATTTTAGAACCCGATTAAAGCTCACAGCAGTGGGGAACGGCAGCTCTATCAGCTCACAGCTGCAGCTGAGCCTGGGAGGAAGGAGAGCTCTGCCTTAAAATCCACCCAGGGAGAATGCAATGCAGGGAACATCTGGCATACCAGAGGAATTAAAAGGATCGGCTAGAGTGGTAAGTAGGGAAATACACCTGGCAAGATCAAAATGGCACTAGGTCAAAGCACCATACAGCATATACCCAGATATACGGCAGGTCCAGACCCTTTCAGACTGGTTCCCCACAAAACAGCAAAAGAAAGAAAAAAGATTTTCAGAAAAATAGAGCATATGACCCTTTGGAAAGTGAGTACAGGAGGATAAAAGTCCTGAGAGAAAGGGCACTTAATCTTTTCTGCCTTTTTTTTTCCTCTTGCATGCCAGAACCCTTGCAGGACTCCCGGCATTCTGACGAAGGACACAAAGCAGGACTACAGGTAATATGGAACACTCATGGGGATTTCAAAGGCATATTTAGAAAAAAAAGAATTTTTCAGGAAACTGCAGAGTCAGAGAGAAATAGATGACATTCTGTGCCTATTGACTCCAACAGCTTTATATTGACTATTTGCTCTAGGCATAAGAGCAAATCTGCATAAAAGACAAGCAGAAGGGAGTTGACAATGAATATCCATTCTGAAAATGGGCACCTCTTAGCATCTCTGTTTATGTACCAGGTCATTTCGGCTGTTTAGAATGACAGGGGACATCATTAGATCTCACTAAACCCATAGTCTAGATAACTGAGTACAACCTCACATGCTTGAGGATTCAGGTTTCAGCTTCCATTGTGATAAGTAAAGAAAGTTAAATCCAGTGAGAGATTCATGGAAATCTTAAGATGGTTTTCAACTGCTTGTTGTTTGAGAAGAGCCAGAAAGTTGGAGAGATCCCAAAAGCAGCTCTCACTGAATTTAGTTCTTTTGGAGCAAAGCTCAATTGGTCTAGACAGAAATTGTCTTAGAAGTTTGGAAGAAAACTGTTTTACTCTCCTGTGTCATAAAACTAGTCTGATGATAGATCGTGGCAGGGGCAAACTTTCGGGAAAGGCAATTTAACTTAAAAAAAAAGCTTCCCCCAGACTGCTGTAGAAACCTGGACTCTGGGGCCTCCGTTTTCCTCCCTCCACCCTACCTAGGAACTTTATACAGTTGAAAAGAAATCTAAACAATCGGAGAGAGATTTGGCTGGGAATGCTGAGAGCTGGCAAGGCCCTGCTCCCTCCCTAATGGCAGTGGTTTATGATCATTAAAGCTAGTCTCTCTAGGAAAAAAAAAAAGGACAAAACGTGGAATTGCATGAATCACACATTCCAGGCAGTAAAAACATAAAATTATAGAAGTTAGACTGTATGATTTTCCTGTCCCTCCCCCACTTCTCTTCCATTTCCTGACTTAAAATAGAGAGAAGAAAGCTTCAGAGAAGTGAGACCAGGGATTAAGTGAGTCAAGAAAGGAATCAGCAGAGCTGCTCTGAGATCTGCAGGCAAAGCAAACAGTGAGCAGCAAAAGAAATAACTATGGCAACATGGGAGAGGGGGGAAAGGAGGAGGAGAAAGGTAGATTGGAAGGGTCACAACAGATTTATCTAAATTTATTTAGGATTTCTTATTCTGCTCTGTAACTCAGACTTTGTAGTGATATTATGATCTCATGCATACATTGCATTAGAGAATCCTCCAATTTCCAGTCTAAATAGATGATACAGGTCAAGGTGGAGAGGAAAAAGTCAAACAGTAAAAACATTTGGGGCTTACCATTGTTCAGGGGCCAGAACAGCCTGGAGTCCGACTAGGGATGATAAATCAGCCCTGAGAATACAGTGTGCTAGTAATATCATATATTGCTGTATTGACCAGGTCAGTCTCCATGCACAAGTGTTCTAACTTCCCAGAGATACACATGACCAAGAAAAGTGCACACAGTTATTCATTTTCAAATTTTCCTTCTTGGATCTGGGTTGTTCTAATCTATGTATCAGCCATTCAGGGTTAAAACTGACAAATCCAACAGTAACAGGAATTATAGGGATGGCTCTTAGCTCTGTTTTAACAATTTGTCATCTCTGTTTTAGGAAGATGGTTTTGCTACAGCTGATGACATTTAGGTCTGAACTGTGAAATGAAACAAAATGAAGAACAGCCAATGCAAAAAGGGCAAACAGTGTTTTGCTCATTTTGCTTTTAACGTTTCTTTTCCTATTTGGAAAAATCTGCACACCAAATTCAGTGAAACCCTACCTCCAGTTGGCACAAACCATCACAACTTCTCTGAAATGGAGTTACACCTGCTGTGGATCTGTCTTAATGAACAGGAACGTATGAAAGCTTACACTAACTAGGAAAGTGGGAAAAACAGTGTAGGGGTGCCTTGTCGAGTGGTGTATTGTCCAACCCCCCCTCTGCAGGTGCATGTCAATCATAGAATCATAGAATCA
>NW_010252165.1:7081-27615 GCF_000690775.1 Eurypyga helias | reverse complement strand
CACAGACCATGAAGTGCCTGCCTGGCTGAGTTTCAGTCCTGTGCTGGCATAAGGTGCTGCTGCCATCGTCGTTTCCTTCTGGTTTTGTATCTTGGATATTTTTTTACTTGAGTATCTTTTCAAGTAATGGCTAAATCTCAGCCCTTTGGCTTCCAGCTTATCATTTACCCTTTTACATCTCTGTCTGAACTTAGTTATGGCAGAAGAGAGCTGATGGGCCAGGTGCCGCTTTGGAGTTGTGTGCTGAGATCAGCTAAATCAGTTAAGGGGCTGGAGATGGGTAACCAAAACCATTCACGGGATGTTGGTTCCACTGGTTGCTGAATGTAACTCAGGTTGTGCCCTTTGGCTTCCAGCTTATCATTTACCCTTTTACATCTCTGTCTGAACTTAGTTATGGCAGAAGAGAGCTGATGGGCCAGGTGCCGCTTTGGAGTTGTGTGCTGAGATCAGCTAAATCAGTTAAGGGGCTGGAGATGGGTAACCAAAACCATTCACGGGATGTTGGTTCCACTGGTTGCTGAATGTAACTCAGGTTGTTGTAACTCATGCTGGAGATGGGTAACCAAAACCATCTTTGGTTTCCACTGGTTGTTGAATGTAACTCAGGTTGATGTAACTCAAAGGTCTTCTCTAAAAAATGCTTCTTTTGTTAATTTCTTGGTTTTATAATGAATATTTTTAAGAGATCCTGGAGCTGATCCTGAGTGACTGCTACTGGTGTATGGACGGACTGACTCCAGGATGGCAGGTCTGAGAGCTGTTTTGAGGGTGATCATTAAAGCTGCTCCTCGTGTGCTAAGGGTTTCAAAAATGCCATATGGCTAAATGACAAGGCACGGGAACAGCCGTGTTGAATCAGCACGGAAGTCCATCCGTGTCCTGTCTCACCAGTGGTGGTTGGGCTTGCAGGATTTAACGATGCGTTGTGTTGGTGCTTATTGGTTTGACAGTGGCTGTGTTGTCAGTGACAGCAACCTGTCAGCCTGTCATGGCTTTCTGTTTGGGAGGTCACCTGGAGGCTCTCTGCCCATTTGTTGCAATGCTGCAGTTTTTCTGGGAGAAGGAAAGGGGACACAAATTCTGCTGCTAAAGTGTCCTCTCTGCCATAAACATGTGCAGTTACCTGCAGAAGGATATAAATCTAAGTCAAGGACATAGTAATACCCTTAAATAATCTCCCAGGCTCTACATATATTTGGTTGAAAGGTTTCGTGAACCAGGTAGTTATTTAATAGATTTTTTTTTTTAAACTAGTACCTAAGTTTTTGTCCTTACACAAAAAGTTCAACCATCTGAAGATGCTCAGAGGGCAGGAGCCCCTCTGCCATGGGGACAGGCTGAGAGAATTGGGCTTGTTCAGCCTGGAGAAGAGAAGGCTCCGGGGAGACCTGATAGCACCTTCCAGTACCTGGGGGGCAGGGGGCTTTAAGAAAGATGGGGGGGACTTTTTACAAAGGCAGGCTGACAGGACAAGGGGTAACGGGTTTAAATGGAAAGAGGGAGATTGAGCTGGGACATCAGGAAGAAATTCTTCCCGCAGAGGGTGGGGAGGCACTGGGACAGGTTGCCCAGAGAAGCTGTGGATGCCCCATCCCTGGAAGTGTCCAAGGCCAGGCTGGATGAGGCTTGGAGCAACCTGGTCTAGTGGAAGGTGTCCCTGCCCGTGGCAGGGGGTGGGACTGGGTGGTCTGTAAGGTCCCTTCCAACCCAAACCATCTGTGATTCTGTGATCCTGTTTTGGTTTGAGTCTGCATTCTGCTAATTTAATTTGGTACCTGGAAGGCACAACCAGCAGATGTTCTCTAGACACCCTCAGAATTTCCTTCTTTTAGACCAAACGGTCTTTAATCTTTGAATGCTTTTTGCTGTATAGAATATGTACTTCATGGCCATACTCATAAATTTTCTGTTTCTCTCCTTTTCCATCTGGGGAAGCTGGAGCTGTGGTTACTGATGACAGTGCAGGTCCGCACGCGGGTCGCGATGGCCTGACCACCTCTGTGCTGCCTTCGGTGTTTCTTGAGAACTTGTAACGTTCAGTTTGGTTTTGCCAAGGCATGTTTGCAGGGGCTCTAGGAAGGTACCATTTATCGTTCAGCATGTCAGTGCTCATGTTCCTTCCTTCTGCTGTGTTTTATTTTAGTGTTTTGGTTTAGTATTTAACCCTAAAATTCTGTGATGGTTGGGATACTTATGGGCAATTTGGGCCTACTCGTTCTTTTACACGTGCCACTCGAGACTTCCTTGTTGGTAGCTTCTGCGTCTGCCAGAACTGCTGAAATTCGAGCATCAGTACTGGAGTCCTTTTATATTTTCGACTGGGAAAGATGGTACGTTGTTGCCACCTCAAATTCCTTTTGAGAATGGACCCCTTCGGTTTCTTTGAAACAATCTATTAATCTTCCTGGCTGCCTCCTCTCCCACATACGCAGAATCACACTGACATCTGGGGAAGGGGGGGAACTGTCTCATTTCTGTCAGTATTGTTTACTTTTTTGGGCGTAACAGCTCATGCTGTTAGTTTGTGGGTTTTGATAATGGTATATGTGTACTCTCTTATTTTGGAAGCATCACGGTTTTCTGTTCCTCGATACCATCGTGTCGTATCTCAGATGTGCCCAGGTACAGAAGTCCGTCGGGAAGATACCTGATAATAGGATTTTGGTCACAGCTAAACCCTTCGCTGAGGCTTGGCAGAGATAAAAGGTGACATACAAATGCCCTGACACTGTTGTGTCTCACAAGCAGCTCTGAAGTGGTAGATAGATAATCTGTTCAGGGGTATGAAGGAAGAGGGCAGCGTGTTATGGGCTGCAGAGCGTTACGCAGGTTTGGGCATGCGTGCTGCATGCAGTAGTGTGCTCAGGTTCTTGCTGGTTTTAAGAGCAAATGAAGACCAACACAAAGAAAAGGTAATTTTTTTCATCCCTCATTTTTAAAAGATTGTTAGTGGCTGTCCTTTATCCTTTCTTTTTTCCAGCCACTTGACTGAGTGCTTACACAGGGGAAGGAATGGAGTCCCACGTGTCGTTCTGCTGTTTCATGAGTTGCATGTTAAGAGGGATGCTCAGCTCAGCAGATCGTTCAGCCCTTCGAAGCATGGCGCTGTGTTTCTGCTGGCCCTGTGAAGCCCGTGTCAGAATCAGATTTTTGTTTTAATGTGTTGGGTTGTTTTCCAATCATGAATTTAAAGTATGAAAAGGTTGGATGCAGAACTTTGTCCATGCGGTTATGGTGATGCTGCTATGCTTTGCCTGGCAGTTACTGTCATGTTGAAGCGGAGCCATGACCCGCTCAGTCACCGTCGCTCTTCACTGCCATGTTTCTTCCCTTTCCAAGGGGCAGAAGGGATGAGCCCAGAGGGAGGGCAGCACAAGCCATTCCCCCTTTTTTTTTTTAAATGGGTAAAGAGAAACGTTTAAAAAATGATTTGATTTTAGGAGACTACACAGGCTTGAGGATAATAGTGTTTGTTTTTCAGACCAAGAGTTGTAGACCTGGGAGTAAACGATAAGAGAATGTGTACAGGTGCTTGCTGCTTATTGGTCTTGCTGTAGAAAGCTGTGCTGTCCAAAAAGGGATCTTTCTCTGGGTGTAGAAATAGTATATAGCTATGAGAATTATTTTTTTTGCTGCTCTGTCTCCTCTGCTCCTTGGTGTCTGTGTTACCTCTGTTCTTTCAATTCGCTTGGCAGGGGCTCAGGCAGATGTTACACAATACTTTATTTCACTGGGAGTGGGGGACAGGAGTTCTTGTGCCGTGTGTTCGCCTCCCCTGTGAGCATGTTGTTACGGGGTATTTTTCAGTCCGGCTGTCTGTCCTTTTGTCCCTCCTTCCCAGGGAGGTGATCAGGATGGCACAAACTTAGCTGGTGTTTAAATAGCTCGAGTGGAGTGTGGAATGGTATTTTGTTGCTATGTGAGGATGATGTAGTGAAATGGAACACCGTAACCAAAACAGATGGTGCTAATCTTGAATCTGTCTGCAAGATCTTACAGCATTTAATTAAAATGGTGGTGTAATTCCCATGACACCTTTAACTACAGTTTAAATTCTTGGACTGTGAACTAAGGGCTTTCTTATGCAGATTTTTACTCATGTGAGTAGTCCTTAGGATGGGTCTCTAGTGGCTTCAAAATAGCTACTTACTTGACTGAAGCTCTCTAAGATGAGACTCTAATAAAACGATAGATATATATATTCATATATATGGCATTTACATTTTTACATTCCAATTTGAAGCATAAATTGTAGACTAAAGACACTTCAACTACAGTATCCTACGGAGAAGCAATCAAAAAACCTGGATTAGAGGAATTGCTTGGATTGTGCCTAAATTCAGAGGCTGGCAAATAGAGTGTTTTAAGGGACCCTGGACAACTTAACATCTTCCCCTTGGCGAGAAGGGCATATGATGAAAGCTTTTTCATTTTATGTTCCCCTTGGTGAACTGAAGCTTGTTTTAGAAGTACCTGACTTAAGAGATGCAGTGTAGTTTCGTTTTTATATCACTTTCTTCTTTTCTTAAGAGAATTAGAGAAAGTTGCATTTGTAGTAGTGTGCAGACCCGAATTTGACTGAGAGCACCTTTTGGACAGGCAGTTGGGAAGTACTTTCATACTTGGTTATTGTGTTGTTTTCTTTCAGACAGGAGAACTGGGAAGGATAACGTGACCTGGGCAATGCCGTGCTGAAAGTCTTTGAGCAAGTCAGGGTTGGGGCTGGGGGCCTGTGTGGAGGTTGTGTAGTTCTTTGGCTCGTAAGGCCCTTCAAGACTTCCCTGTAGTTCTTTGCCTCCTCATGGGTATCCATCTGCGCTGGCTTTCTACGCTCTGAGGCCTGAACCTGCCCTAGCTCTTCTCAGCTTTCTGTGCTATATGAAGCAGGAAAAAGAAGATGTGATTATGTCATTGTAGCCATGGTTTTTAATGTAGGGAAGTAAAATACAACAGAAATAACTCTACTTTACACTTGATATGGCCAAATACAAGAATTTCTCAATCTTCTGATGCCCTGCCTTTTCTTGCTTCTGCTGTGTCTGTATCCCTGTATAATTTCTCTGAGGGAGCTTTGTATATTAAAATGGGTGGAATTACTCAAGTCTTCTGGAGAGGTTCATCTGGAATTGGTCTGTTTCCCATACAACACGTAGCCCAAAAACCATTCGATGGAGCTGGGGAAGAAAGAGGAGGTGGAAGCTGTTTTGTTTGTGTTCCATCTGTGAGGACTGCAGAAGAGGGAAAATAGTCACAGTGGCTACACAGCACTAATTAAATCTTCAGGGTTGCTGGTAGCATGCCAGAATCAAGTTGTGCAGTATGAAATGTTACTGGGGAATTGTGATTTTTAGCAGGCTAAACTCTGCCAATCTGGATGGAGAGCTAAGAGACCAGCAGAAGGCCCTGCCTGCCTATTATTGTACTTTAAGCCTGAAGGGGAAAAAGAATCCGAGCTCAGGTTTTATCTCTGCTAGGAATTCACAGCTCTGGATGCTGTCCTGGAGTTAAAATGGCTCCAGCCCTCAGCTGTCGCGGGCAGAGGCGAAGGTGTCTCTATTTAGGGCAGCAGACTAATGGCTGGAAGAGAAAGTCCTAATTTGCTTTCTCTGTCTCCTACGTGCTTATGTGTAGAGAGGATTCGGAGGTTTGAATACTTCTTGTTAAATGTTTTTGAAGCTCTTCCACTCTGCGGAGTGCAGCAGTTAAGAGGGTCACCTAGGAGGGGGAAGCCTGTGTCTCCCCCCTTCCGAAGAGCCGTGTATGACGGGCTTTCTGCGGCCGTGTTTCTGAATGAAAGCGTTGCCGTGACTCTGCTTTCATTAGTGCCTCTTACCCAAGGGTATGTTTTGGGTGTGTTTGATGCCTCCATGGAATTTTGGGTTTGGATGAACTCTTCTACCCTGATAGCTGCTTTTGGATACGTTGGAAAGAGACCTTTGTGTCTTGGGGGTGGTACTGTAAAAAGTTGAGTGCTAGTAAAGGTCTGGATATAAAGGTCTGTTAGACACAGATCTGCTTTCTCAGTTTCCTTACAGTCTTGGCCCAGTGCATTTCGAACAGACGTCTTGCACACGCTTTATTCTGTGTCCAGTTGCAGTTAACTGAACTTGAAAAAAAAAAAAAAAAAACTTTTTAAAAAAGCCCCGCTTACCTGGGAAGCTGAGCCCTTCCCAGCACAGTCCTCCAAAACATTTATAAACCAAAGCAAATAGTCTCTTGCATTATGCATGATTTACTAAGAATGTTGGTTAGTACTAAGTTCCCTTTTTTTTGTCAGGCTTTTTAGTGTTGTGGATGTTGTAGCAACCACGGTAAGCTGACACTACGCATATGGGAAAAGAGGCAAGAAACACAATAGATTACATCACCTGGCAAGGCTTTTTGCTTTGTTCTGCATTCAGCAGTTTTGAGAAAAACAGCATGTTTGCAGCTTTGTCATCAGGTTGGCAATCTTGGTTTCTCTCTCAGGGAGTATTCCAGGCTGCTTTAAAACCAGCAGCCTTACTAAAAGGAGCAGGTCCAGCGTCGCTGACCTGCTTTGCTGTCCTCTCTTACTGGTACAAGCATCTCTGTGGCTACTGACTTCTTCAGCTCTGGGGCCCCCAACGTAAGGAGGCCATGGACTGGTTGGAGCGAGTCCAGAGGAGGCCACGGAGATGCTCCAAGGGCTGGTCATCTCTGCCATGGGGACAGGAGAGTTGGGGAGTTCAGCCTGGAGAAGAGAAGGCTCTGGGGAGACCTTATAGCACCTTCCAGGGCCTGGGGGGCTACAAGGAAGCTGAGGGGGGCTGGTTTACAAGGGCCTGTAGTGACAGGACAAGAGTAATGGGTTTAAACTGAAAGAGGGAGATTGAGATTGGACGTCAGGAAGAAGTTCTTCACAGAGAGGGTGGGGAGGCACTGGGACAGGTTGCCCAGAGAAGCTGTGGATGCCCCATCCCTGGAAGTGTCCAAGGCCAGGCTGGATGAGGCTTGGAGCAACCTGGTCTAGTGGAAGGTGTCCCTGCCCATGGCAGGGGGGTTGGAACTGGATGGTCTTTAAGGTCCTTCCCACTCCAACCCATTCTGTGATTCTGTGTAGTGAACCAGGTTTGGGGACTGATTGGAGGAAAGAAGCATTTAACGTAACACTTCCGATTTTTAGTCAGTTCTCCTCGCTGTGAATCTATCCAAACAGCAGCACCACTGGAAAGCGGATGTGGTTGTGAAATCAGGAGTGGTGACTGATGCAGGGAAGGCAGGCCGGTCCAGGACTGCTTTTGGCACCAGTGCTTGCTTGTGTTTAAGGTGTGCGGTAACAGCAGCCTCCGTGTGCAGCTTAGTGTTCTCTCTGATTGGAGCTGTCAGTGAAAGGGGAGCTCCCGCTCCACGGCGGCTCTGGGCTGCGCGTTGGCCCTCCTGCTCTTCCGTCTGCTCCAGCGATGATGTGGCTGCAGGGTGAGCTGTCAGGGTGCTGATCTGATAAACGTTTTTCTTTCCTTTCGTGTCTCATCTTTACATTGCTGAACTGATTCCATTCACCCAGTGACTGCGTGATCACTGGGTGATAACTGCATGATCCAGTGCCAGCCTGGGAGACGGAGCTGCATGGCCAGGGATGAGCAAGAGGCAGCCGTTTCAGTTGTGGGTGAAGTGTAAATGAAACCATGTCTAGTTCTTCACTACCATCACCCGAACCACAGGCCGTTGGCTGTCTTGTTTGTAAAAACCCTGCCACAGGTTGAGGACTTTTAAAACTTGTAATTTTTTTGTTTGTTTAAATAAATGAATGAAACCCCCAAACCTCACGTGGATGCAGGTGTTCCCCCTGCAGTGTGTTAAATGCTTGACACAACAGCTGTAGAGGCGTAGGGTGCAGGTGGGTGTTGCTGGCACAGTCTTCTCCTGTGTACTACTTCTGGATTCACTTCTTTTGGATTCAGTGTTAATTAACAAAAGAACAAAATCTGGGCATTCTGAGGGATTCGTGTTGATGCTTACCTATTAAAAATTTAAACAAAGAGACAAACCCCAGTAAATGCACTGAACCACATCCCTGCAACTTCCACCAGGAAATGGAGTGTGAGGTCTTACTTTGTGCTGTTGCTGGGTCCCAAACCTCCTGTACTTGTCTCCTTTTCTCGGGATCGTGTTGCGTGGGTGCTCACTAGTGCTCCTGGTTAGCTCTGGTAGTTCGACATTCCTCGCACTCCACGGAATTAGACACTCCGGAGGTGTTTGAGTGCAGAGCTGAGTTGGATGCAGCTCTGCTGGTTTCTGTGAGCTCTTCTTGCCGTTATGTCACCTGTAACATGGATGGGATGGGTTGAAGCTGCAAGAGCCCGTAGCTGATCTCTAGTTATTGCTGTGTTGATCAGGTGAGCGGTGCTGTTGAGTCACCTTTTTTGTTTGCTTGGGGCTTTGGGTTTTGTCCTCCTCCTCTTCCATGTTCTTTGTGACTTACCATATGCTCGTAGTTGATTATGACATAAACATTTGATATTTTTCCTAGATTGCCTGTGCTGGCGCGAGTCGTTAGTGTTTTGTATTTGTAGTCAAATTCATTATACTATTTTAGAAGCTCTGCACGTTCCTTTTCCAAGCTGTAGATGGAGATCCATGTAGAACAGATGTAGATGTTTTGGAGGAGCGTGTGTAAGTACTTTCTCTTAGCGTGTTACGTAATGCGTGAGGTATTCCAGCACCCTATTGTGGAAAGGATACTCTTTGTCCATCCTTTTGCCTTTTCCTCCTGTGCTCCCAGGCCCTCTTTAGTGCCAGGAACACGGCATATATGCTCTCCATCTCAGCCAGTCCTGCCTATCTCTCCTGATTTGCTTTTCCACAGTTCCCCAGCGGTTTCAGTGCATGACTGGCATTGGGTGCAAAAGCAGCAGTTCTACCTTCTTTTTTGAAAGTAGAACACCTTCAGCAGGGATAAGCCGGTACTGTCTGCAGTTTCACCGCCGTCGGTGTCCTGCTGCCCTGGTGCAGGGTGGTAGCATCGCTCCTGTGATGCGGAGCTGAGGGTGACTGGTGGCTTAGGGACAGGCAAAAAATAACAATTTCACTGCTGTTCAGTGTTTTGTCAGATTTTTCCCCTTCCTAGTGGAGGTCAACTCTGTGCCTGGTGGGGGCTTTTCAGAGGAACATTAAATAGGCAACAGAAAACTGATAATTCGTTACCAAAATACAGATTCAGTGACCTGGTAATGCAGTGTTTGAGGAAACAGTCCTTGAGGCATAGTCATGGGAACTTTAGTCGTGAGCCAGAGCCCTGCTGTGCTAGGCAACATGCAGGCAGGATGAGGTGAAACTATTTTAGAGGATGTATTTATAAGATCAAAGAACTACAAGTACTTTTTTTGCCAGGGTTGTTGGGGTGGTGAGCGTCATCTTTCGCTCCTCAGCAGTTCACCAGCTAGCTCTCAAACAAGTGACAGCCTACTTCCAGTTCTTGTGGTGAGGGAAAGTAAATTTTAGAGCTGAAACTTCTAAATGAACTAAGTTTGTGGACTGGAAGAGGGAGATCCTTCTGTGTGTGACCTGGGGTATGAGGTTTGGAGGAGCAGTGTAGGCCAGTAGGTTAAATGTCCTTGTGCAGCGGATGAACACGGGAGGAATACATGATCTGCAGTCTTTGGTTTTCTTCGGGAGTAAAAAGTCACCTGTTTCCTTGCTGGTACTTTCCTTTTCCTGGACAGGATGTATAGAATGTTTACTCTTCAGAGCATTATTGCTTGGTGGGGTGGGGGGGCAGGCATTCCTACAGTGTTTCCACGGCTGCATCCTTCCTCTTCTCCCTGGCAGTGACTTTGCTTGGCAGAGGTGTAGGTGCTGCGTTGGAGCTGGTGCAGCTTGTTGCTGTAGCCCAGCTGGCTTTTCCTGCTTCAGGGCTGAGCACACCAGCTCTTTCTGAGCAGCAAAGGGAAGATGTGAATGCGGTAAATGAAGCAGCAGGGGGAATAACAGCAGTGAGAACGGGGTAACGTGGGTTAGAAGCCACACCACCCGCTCGCTCTGAACATGGAGTATATGCAAACTGCCTTTTTCATTTGGTAATGATACTCCCACTCGCTAGGCTAAAATTACTTCCCCATTGTGTCCTGGGCAGGCTCCAGAGCCAAGGGAGGGTGGAGAGAAAGGAGACCACAGCGGCAGTCATAGGGACAAACTGGGAGTGGAGGAGAAGCAGGAGTGGAAACCAGGCAGCTGTCCGGGCAGGGGAGAGTGTGATGGGTAGGGTAATGGAAATAGGTGAAAAGGTAGCAATCTGGGCATTTCAGAGAAGCTGAATGTGGCAGCTGTGAGTGTCTGCTGTTAAAGGTGGAAAAGGTAATTGCTCTGCAGGCCTGGTTCTGGCTGCCAGCCCTTCCATGGTCTGAGTGCCTTGGTGGCTTCTTCCCTGGCCGTTGGAGCCACACTGCCATGCAGTGGGACACTGACTCCCTCCAATTTTTCAGCCTTGGTAGAATAAAACTTTTTCCAGAAGTTTGGGTAGCTGTTTTCCTGTTCTCGTTATTCTTCCTTGGTGGTTAATAAAGAGAATTCTGTCTGGTCAAGAGACAATAAATGGCAACTCTCCTTATCTGGTTTTGTTCGCCTGAGCAAAACAAAACCAGGCATGTGTAGTAAACTTGTAGCATCAGGCTGTAAGACTGTATTTCACAAGAAAACAAATAAGTTGCTACTTGTCTGACCTCCTGTAGTACTTTCCTTTTGTGACTTCCAAGTGGTCAGCTTTTGGACTAATGCTAAACTTGCTTCGCCACCAAGCAGCGTGCAGGGAATGAGCCTTATTCCCTCCCCCTGTCTGTCTGGTTTTATGACTGCAATAAGATAACATTATGGTTAGAAATGAATCAAGTTGTGGTGAAAAACCTAAATGCAGTGGAAAGCCAGGTTTGTTAGGTACTGTTCCTAAAATAGTTTTCCTTTTCCTTGAGGGGAAAATAGGAAAATATGGGAGTAACTTTGACTGCTTAGAGCTAAATTCTGGGAATTAAGCAATGAAAATGAAACAAACCAGTAATAGGCATATAACTAAACTTTGAAATAGTGAATTAATGGCTCTTTTTGTTGTTCTTTTCCCCGCAGGCTGAACTCACAGGCATCAAATGGCGTAGGTACAACTTTGAAGGTCATGGGGACTGTGGCCCTATCATTTCAGCCCCAGCACAGGATGATCCAATTCTGCTCAGCTTCATCCGCTGCTTGCAGGCCAATCTGCTCTGTGTGTGGCGCCGGGACGTCAAACCGGATTGCAAGGAGCTATGGATATTCTGGTGGGGAGATGAGCCGAATCTTGTAGATGTGATACATCGCGAACTGCACAGTAAGTTATTCTTTGTTTCTTGATTTATTTATATCTTTTCCAGTGAAAAAAGAACTTTGTTAAAGGCTTTAGGTTGCTACTGTGATTTTGTCACTATTTGTGTGTTTGGACCTAAAGAAAAAGAAAGCTTGTTAATTGGACTGTGCTGCGATCAATCTGCAGATAAATGCAATAAAAAACTGGGAAGAACTTAGACGTATATTCAACATCATTACTTCTGTTTTTGTGAAATATCAGGTGCACTGTAAAACTAGAATAAATTCTGCCTGAAAGGATAATAAGAAAGAAAATTAACTCTGTCATAAGGTAATAGTTGATGGAGTGACAGACCTGTGCTATAGAGTCAGGTTAACTCCATGGCAGCCAGGTAAATGTGCAAGGTCAGGATGTGCCATGTTGGTCATGCGACAGGATTTGAGTGTAATTGGAGGCAAGTTGCAACAAGTGAGTGTAATAAAGGAAGGGGAAGGTAGGACAAAGGTGACAATGATAAGTTTATGTGATTGTAAGCTTTATGCAACTTCATTGTCCTCAGGTCCTCCAGGACATGAAGCCTTAAAATTACCCAACAAAACTACCTCTATCTGTTGTGATCCTTTTTGGCTGTAACTATCCGCTACGTATTGATTCCTTTTCCATGATGTATTGTTGTTTTGAGTAGACCTAGTTTACTTGGAAACTTTAACTTCTATTAGACTGCATGAATACTTGTCTCTTATTTTACCTCTCATGTCTTGGGTGAAAACAATGAAAGTTTCCTAATCTGGAATAATAATGGTAATAAAAAACCCCAAACCAAGGATCAGTTCCTTGGGTTTTGCAGTGCATTTTCATCCTGTTAGCCTCTGGACCTTCTGGTTACTTGGTGATAACATCTGTATGCCAGTTCAAATATATAGAATATTGTGTTTGTTGGATGTGCTTTGGTTGTCCTTTCTCTCCCTGCCGCTACCACACGCTGTTGTGGTCCTGGGTTACACCATGTTCATTTGCTTATTTTGTCGCCCTGTTCTAAGCTCTCTTCAGACAAACTTCATACTTCACGAGCGCCAGATTGTTCCTTTGGTAATACAGCCTGTGAAATCACAGATAGGCAACACGATATCTTTAGGCGTATTTCCTGCAGGTAGCTGTGATCATGTATCATTAAAGAGATGGCTCAGAAGTGCTGCACCAAGCCGTTCCGCTGGCATTAATCTTTTACAAAGCACCTGTTTTGAATGAAGGCATGGGTAATATTCCTACTTCCCCAGCAAAGCTTTAATAATATATGCTTTTCTCTGTGTGAAATATAGTTTATTTAATATTTCAAATGCAGTATGAGGGACTTAAGTGTCTTTTTATTTGAAGGGAGTTGTAGGTGATAGCTTCTGTTTCTGTTTAAACTGATGAAGCTTGCTTACAGCTGACATCTTGGTTGCCACAATATAATGCCACTTCCAGTGATAATGGTATGGTGAAGCATTTAGATGTTTGAATAGCTCAGCGTGCTTGAGTATAGCATGGGACAGAGTACAGCAAATAGAGAATAGCATCACTTGGACCAGGAAAAAAATACGTGTCAAAAATTTTATGAAGCATCTGGGCTGGAGCCTTCGGTACAATAACTTTCAAGCAGAATTAAATCTGAAAATTGCCTGCAAGAGTGCTGGTTAAGTGTCAACGGCAGCAGTATCGCACCGGTAAAAAGTCTGAGCGTAGCGTTTCACCACCGCGCAGCCAGCTATGTGCGGCCTGGCACAATCGCTCCGTCATCGAGTGAGCCGTGCTCGCCACGCTCCCCCAGGTCAGAGTGAAAATGTCTCCAAGAGAAAGATGGTGTGGAGGGATGTGAAGAGATGGGAAGCTGAGTTTGGAGATGGAGAGAGGACTATGCCTAACTTTTTTAGGGGAATGAAGTACATGGTAGTTGAAGTAAGAAGAAATTTTCCTGCTAGCTGTCAGGATCCTAAGCAATTTGGGAAGTAATCTCCTTCTCTCCCTTCCACTGCAGGCTTTGGAATTCTTTGTGATGTCTGTAAATCATACAATGATAAGTTTACTTTTCTATATCAAAAGCCCATTGAAGTGCTTGTAGTGACTTATCAGATAAGTTTAAAGTGCGGTAATTGTACCTTGCAGTAAGTTTTGCTGCTGATAGAGCAGTCTTGCTCTGTTTAGTTTTTAGAGTGCAAACATAAGTATTGATAAAATATTGAACGTCAGATTCTGCCGGAGTTGAGGCATTTATGCACACTGATTCCGTGACATCTGACCGTGTTCAGTGTTTCACGCAGCAGCTGGCAGAAGAAACAACAAGGTTGTTCTGCTTTTTATTGCACACCAGACCATAGTACTGAAATATTTGAGAGTTGACATTAGTTTCCTGAGTAAAGGACTTTTCACGTGGATGTACAAAGAGAAAATAGTAAGTCGGTGAAGCACAGTAGTTTACTTGCCCGTCAGCCGAGCCACGGCGGCATGCTGTTTGTTTTGGTATAACCTAGTCAAGAAACCCTGCACTGCCCTAAAATCCTGGCCGTAGGGCTGGATTGTCCCTCTGGTCAGTAGCTTCCAGTTCAATGACCAGAGCTTTGTTTTGTGTTTGCCCTCAGACATTGAGGAGCACAAGTCCCAGAAGTCTGACACTGCCAATCCAAGTGGAAGATAGTCTGTCTGAAATGTTTCCAGCTTTAGGAATCCTGTGTTGCAACGTGTATGAACTTCGGGAAGTAATAGCAGTTAATAACATCATGGATTCTTATAGTGTTTTGGATTTCTCTTTTTCTGCCTAAGACTTGTACTTCAGAAGTGAAATTTTCATTAGGGTAATAAAAATTTAGTGGCAACTTCACTTATTTCTCCAAGTCTAAATTAGAATTACTGACTTTTTTTTTCTACATAACAGTGTCACTCAAGTAACATTGTGTGACATTTAGTACTTTGGCTAAACAAGTCCAGACTGAGACATTTCTTTCAGAAACACCTTTTTAAAGTTTTGCATCTGAACTGTGTGGGTTGCCTTATCTTTATAATTTTCAAGGTAGATGATTTTGGAGACAACAATCTGCATTTAATAGAAGGTTTTCAAGTAGGCATAGGGAACTTAACTCAGTAGTTATAAACAGGAGGTACTAGGAACAGCTGTTTATGGAGTAGCTTTCCCAAACTGTAGACAATGAAATGCTGTCATGGAAAATTAAGCAAAACCAATTATTTGCAGAACAGCTCTAGATCAGTTAAGTAGGTGGATTGGCTAGACAGCTGTGCATTTTATAGGTGTCTCTTGCACATACTCTGACACTTTTTCCCTGCCAGTCTCACCTGTTGTGCTCTGCTTTTTTTTTTTTTTCTCCCCTCAATTGTGATTTGGATTTTAAATTTTAAGAAAGACAGGAGATCTTTATCCTGACCCAGCTTCAAAAGCTGCTTGGTCTGGGGTCACTGAGTGGGAGGAAGAAATGGGGTGACTTTACAAGCTGGAAAAATTTGGGAGTGTTTTAGTTGGTGGAAGTTCTGTTTTCTCAAGGATCAATGCTGTTTAATGATATTACTGCCTGAAGAGGTTTGACAAGTGTCACAGCTGCTGCACCTTCTCTCACAAAAGTATGTTTTTTGCAAAATCTACGGAAGCAATGGATGGAGAGGAGGTAGGATCTTACTGTTGGCAGGCTTTTTGACAGAAAAGTTGTAGATTTGCAAGTTACAGTGATCTCATTTGCATTTGGTGACCAAATACCATCTGGAGCACGATAGAGAACTCATACTTGACTCGTGTGGTTTTTTCCTCCCCCCATACCCTCTGCATTCCACGTAGATGACAAGCAGGTGATAGCTGTTCCTCCGTTGCCACCTTTGCTTTTGCAGAGAATACTTATATCTGACATTTTAAACAACCGTTTTGTTTATAAACCTGCAATCTGTCTGTTGACTTTATGGGTCTGTTCAGCTTTGTTCTGCCTGTGGTACAGAACACTTCAGTTATTGGGAGCAGCGCAGGGGTCATGATGTGCTACCGGGAATACAGACCTGGGGGCTGTCAGCGTGGCCCTGGAGGTGGGCGCTGGCGAGCCGTCAGGGTCACAGCATCTGGAGAACGAGTAAGGGTCTGGGCAGTTGATCAAGGATGCGGTTTTATTTAAAGAACTGTTGACTTAATAGCTTGTTGGCCTAAAACCGGTGGTGATTCTGGTAGGTATTTGGGGCTGAAACCAGATGTGTAGTGCTGTGAAGCTATGAAGACAAGACGAACAAGTGTGAGGAACTTAGGGCATCAGTGAGGAAGAGCAGACACCTGTCTGTGCCCTCCGGCCGTTACTGCTAGCCTAAGCAACGCGTGGCACAGAAGTGAAAGCCCTGTATTGTCACGAGTGCTTCATCAGATAGTTCCAACGTAGAAGCGTAACGCTATAAAGTTCCTTGAGAGAAAATAAATACCGTTTTATCCTTCTGCTGCTCATGGGACAGTCATCCTTGAAGCGTTGGTAACGTTGCACTTAACTCTTGTCTCACTCCCCCTGAAAATTCACTCAAAGGTGTTTTCCACTTAAACAGATCCGACTGACAGTTCTTTCCCTGCAGCCTTTTTGTTGCATGGGAAGGGCTTGTGAAGGAGAGGTGGTGGACATGGTGTTATTGTGCTGTGGGTTAAATTCTTTTGAGCCAAACCCTTGGTTTAATGTACTGCCTGGCATCTGGCACTGGATCCATTAATTGCTCTAGGTGCTTCCTCGACAAAAGGTGCTAATAAGCTCGGTACTATATTGGATGTAGAATACCAGGATGTTGATGGAAACTCCTACGAAGACTAGATTATCTTGTATTAATCAGGTAACTCTTTTCTGAATGATTATTGAGGATATTCATGGCTCTAAGTTGAAAAACATAGTTAAAATTTGGCCCGTGACAGGAAGAATATGGAGCTTCAGCTCATTCCTGTTTATGAATTCTTGGCAGATTGGGCTGACGCCGTTGTAATCCCCATGTGCTGATAAGGGTTGAGAGGAAAAATGTTAGCTGTAGGAAGGCCTTTTTGCAAGGCACCGGCGTTAGAGCGTGCAGTTGTGGCCCACACTTCATTTCTGCTGTGGTTTCTCTGCTTGCAGGTCTCTGATGGGTAGAGTCTCACTGTCAGGAAAACAGAGCATGCCAGCTATCTTTCCAAGGCTGTTCCTTGGGAAGAGTAACTTGCCAGAGCTCCATTTAGGTGTTATTACAGTTAGGGGGCAGGGTTCTTGTTGCTCAATTATCAACTTCCAGGTCTTGAAGTTTATTTTATCACTTAAATCTTCTAGATTAAGTAGATGTTTAACCTGTAAGCGTTAAGTAGGTGATGTTTTTCAGTATTTATTAGTAATTTAAAGAAAAATAATGGAAAATGAATTTTGGGAAAAGAAATTTTTTTTTTCATTCTGCTAATGTAAAAGAAGATAAAAGAGTGAAAAGTCCCCTTTACTTTCTGTTTCCACTTAAAATAGTTTATTTAAGGTTCTTTAGGCACTGTATGTGATTTACTGTGCTTGTAAGGAGTTGGGAGCTCTTTAGGGAGATATGAAATATGCTCTTAGCTGCTGTGTAGCGAGCTGTTAATTATTGAATGAGAAGATGTTCCTGTCTGTCAAAACATATTTTTAAGTGTGTGAAGCAATGCATAAAATCAAGAATAAGCACCCCTTCCTGTGAAGTGGGTATACAAATTAATAGTCTTGCTTTCAATGAAAGTGCACTTAAATCTTTCATTCTGTTATAAAAATCTGAAAGTGGGAAAGAAGGGAGTGTGCTGCTGCTGAAATTGCATTATGGCTAGCTTTGGTGCTTTCTTGAAATTACCTTGAGGTTATCTCCTTGTTTCCTGCTTTGGTGGGCTTAGTTTGGAGGGTGTGGAAGCATGGGATGCTGTTACAGCAGTTCGGTGTATGTACAGCTGAACACGTAGAACAGCTATCGCCACACTCGGTGCTATTTAGAACGAGGGTAATATATGGAAAAGCAGTTTATGGACAAGGAATAAAAGGAATCTCGTAGGAGCTGAAATGGAAGTATTTTTGAATTAAAATGAAGCTACTAATATCAAGTGGCTGAGTACCACTTATTAATATTTGAAGTTAAATCTGAAAATGGTTAATTGCCGGTTCTTGAGTTAAGAGTGAAATTAGCAAGTAGGTTCATGTGACGGAATACTTTATTGGAATATTAAGTTACTGAAAAGTCTGCTTTTGAGTTGATTGCTTTAAATAAATCATTTGCATTTTCTTAATTGCCTGGCATAGATTATTTCCAAAGACATGAAAACAAAGTTAAACTTGTACATTCCTTTGGAAAGGAGATGGGATTGAAAAGTGAATTCATACTTTTTCAGCTTGCAGAATTGTTCTGTGACCCTTATATTTGACACTGTTAATTGGTGTCCGGTGATTGCCAGTTGAAGTTTTGCTTGGACAGAATAAACTTTCTCTTTTAAGGAGGCATATTAAATGAGGTTGTTATGCCATCATTTGGGATTAAGGAATTGCTTCATGGGAAAATGCCAACTCCTTTTATACACATGAAGTTGACAGGAGCCTTACTGTGTCTGGGCAAGATGTCTTCACTTCGTTTTGTTTTCTTTTTAAAATAATTATTCTTACCACCACCCCAACTTCTTCCCTTTTTTCACCCCAAATGGGATGTATGGTTATAGTTAGGGAGAGTATGGGTGGTTTAAAAGGAGGTTTCAGATGCGAGCATCTCATTGAGAAGTCAGATTGTGCTCAGCTTTTCCAATTACTCGTTTGCTCACTGGTTTCCTCTCGACATTAACAGTGCATCTCGGTGCTCAGGGCGGTATCAGATGAATGGCATTCATGGAGCCATTCTCCATTCTAGTCAGTGATGTACCATTCTAACCTATTTTTCGCTTTTTACAGTCTGCAATACCTAAGTCTAAAAGGTAACAACAAAATAGGCATTTTGCCCGAGGGCCATGTGTATGGCAGCATGCTCCTGCCCTCCAAGAGTTAGCATTAAAAATCTTCTCGTATTTGGGCATTTGGAGGTTTTACTGTTAATTGCAACCAATTACCTTGTGAAAATAGTTTGAAGGAAAGACACCGATGGAAGGTGAAGCCAAGAAATTCTCAGCTGAATACCATAAATTTTCCTTTTATTCTTCCACCTTTCACAATACAATTTTAGTTCAATTGAAATAGTCGAAATGTTGAGTAATTAGTCTTTGTTTCATTGGCCACGCAGTGGGTATTGTTTTACTGTTGTGTTTTTGTGGAAAAACGAACTGGCATTCATTGTGAAACATTCATAGCTGCGTTCTGTAGTCACCACTTCGTGATTCTCTGGTGGGACTGCTCTGGTGAGACGAGACCTCGCAGCAAACCCCGTATGTTGGTGAGCGGAAGAGAATGGGCGCTACAAAGGTTGGTAGCATGCAGAAAGTGCTGGAAATCTGAAACCATTGTTATGGCTCAGAATCCTTCTCAAATAAAAGCTGGAGTGAGGCATTGCTAATGAATTGGAGAGAACTATTGTATAAAATGGGCTTGGAATTAACTAGGGCGGTGAGACCAAACTGAAGTCCGACTTTTGAATGTAAATAAAAATGATGTGTTACCACAGGCAACTCGGTGAACCACGTAATGAGGTTTTTTCCATGAAAAATGAGACGTACTGCAGCCGCAGTAGAGCAGTCTGTAAAGGATTTATATGCTACTTGTATGAAAATTAAACAGTCATTAAAAGATTGTATTTGTAAAAGTGCTGCTCGAGGGGGGGAGATGAAAAAATCCAATCAGTAGAATTTGTCTTTCAGCGATGTGTTGGGCAATATCATCCACAGCAGTTGATGTTTTTGCTTTGGGGAATTGTGGATTTTTTTTTTTTTCCCCAGGGAAATGCACTCACTTAACTGTGTGAAGGAAGTCTGAGTTTGCTTGAAGTGAAACCTGCGTTAATAGAGCTCATTACTGATGTTTGTATTTTCATGTACTGCGTAATCTGAAGAACACTGGGTAAGGCCTAGTGCTAAATTTCATCTTTAAAAGCAGATGAAATGCCACCTTCAAAAATAATAAGAAAAAATGCGCTTACAGTTTCAGGGGCCTACAAGGGTGCTGGGAGAGGACTTTTTACAAGGGCCTGTAGTGACAGGACAAGGGGTAACGGGTTTAAATTGCGAGGAGGTTTAGAGGAGATATCAGGAAGAAATTTTTCCAGGAGCGGGTGGGGAGGCACTGGGACAGGTTGCCCAGAGAAGCGGTGGATGCCCCATCCCTGGAAGTGTCCAAGGCCAGGCTGGATGAGGCTTGGAGCAACCTGGTCTAGTGGAAGGGGTCCCTGCCCATGGCAGGGGGGTTGGGACTGGATGGTCTTTAAGGGCCCTTCCAACCCAGACCAGTCTGTGATTTTGGCAGTGCCATATATAGCACAATTAATGAACTTCAGTGATGTACACATGCTGCTGCATTGCAAATAGAGAACAGAAACACGACTTGTCGGCAGTTAACCCGTAGTTTCTCCTTAGTCGTATGTTTTCCATTACGTAGCAGTTACTTTATTTTAATGTTCCTATTAAAGGTTATAAATCTTGCTATCCCAATTCTTATACCCCAATTCTAAGACTAGCTTCATTTTAAGTGGACTTAGTTATACACATTCACTTACTTATCCAAGGATTGGAGGGTAATCTGTACTCCGAGTACACGGCATACCCGAAACACGTTCCAGTGGCGATTTTGAGGGTTGATACATGGTTCCGTGGGTCAGCGATCAGCCATGAAATTTGAGAAGCAATGTGGTGCACTCGGCAGGTTTTGAAACGTGAGGCCTGTTTCGTAATGTTTGTTTGGAACTGCAGGGCATGCTGAAGTTGTTGTATGTCATTTACAAAAGAGCCCGCCATAACTCTGCCAACAAAACACATTCTTGCGTGGAGTGAAGAGGAGGAGCGAGTGCAAAACAAGTGAGCTGTAGTACAGGGAAGAGCTTAAGAATGAGGTTGGATTCTTACCTTTGCTCTTTGCCCACGGGAGTTGGGGTTTCAACAGGGAACGAGAAGGATGGAGTTTTACTGTCAGTTAAATATTAGTTTCTTGTTTCCAAAACCCCAAAGTGTGTGTTGCAGTCACTCCTCATGACAGCTAGAAATTCCAGTAAAACAGTGTTAAATGGATTTTTCAGTACTTCTCATTGGAGTATCGTGAAGGACAGGGCTGCACTAGAGGAAAGGCACGCTGCTGACATGTTTGGG
>NW_010252165.1:0-7068 GCF_000690775.1 Eurypyga helias | reverse complement strand
AACCGCACTTTCAATTTTTTCACTTGTAGCTGAGTGATGGAAGTGTAACTTGTAACGAAGCTACCTGTGCTCGGCTCCTCCGGTGTTGGAAAACTGACTACTGGGTTCCCTTCAAGCATAAAAATGCACTTAAATTGTCTTTGTACTCTTGCTGCAGGCAGAGGCTGGTGTGAGAGGTCACTCTTTGTTACAGCTGATGACAAGGTTTGGAGCATCACAGCCCGCAGCTCGATTAGTTTGTTTCTGCCTTTTCCCATCTGTAATTTTGATGGGGAATGAGAGCACTGCTGCTTCTGTGAGCTGGCGCAGTTAAACTCTGGGCTTCCCCTTAGTAGCCCATCGCTACAGTTGAAGTACCTGCCCCTGCTACATGAGAAAGCTGTGGCCTGAAAAGAGCCACTTCCGCTAAAACACCTCTGCGGTCCTTATTTCTGTATTTGCCAGTCTTTTCCTGGATTTTCACAAAATCTTGGAGCGTTTTTTGCTTTGGAATAGTCAGTTGGACAAAAGGGTCAAATGGAAATGCTACAAATTTGGGTAAGAAATTGATGGGTGGGTAGTAACAAATAGCCAGGCAACGTCAGCACCTCAGATTTCTGGAGAGATTGGAGTGTGAAATTCCAATGTTAAGGAGTGTGCCTTGACGAGGTTGGTCCCAGAAGGGAGAGCAGGAGGTGGCAGGTATGGCAGTTTCTAAGCAGGGCTCCAAGAGATAAATACCACTTTTTGTTTTCTTTCTTTTTTTATAATTCAAGGTGTTCCCTGACATTCTGGTTGCTCTGTCTTTCTGAAACATAAGCAATACCTTTTCTACAGCCAAGGGACACTTCCAATCATAGGTTATGACAGTATCATTGAATGGTGGGTTTTTTTTTTTTTTTGAAGGGCTTTTCGAATTTCATGTGTATTTTTAATGCTCTCCAAAGACAGGGGAAGAATGAAAATTATTATGATGTCTACAGGGAGGACAGGAGGGCTTATAGTCTGATGTGTTTATGGCTCTGGAGGGTTGGTTAACCAATTGGGGAATGGAGGTTAAATCCCTTGGTCCCTTCTGAGGTCAATAAAATTTATTCTGTGCAATATTTTGCAACGTATGTCAACAGAATTCACTGGAATCTGTTTTGTAAGGCACTGTGTCCCCTGTCATCTTTTTTTTTGGCTCCCCTGTATTACAAGGGTGCTGTCCTGATAATATGGCACGAAGCAGTGTGGCTGTAAAGTGGGTATGGCTTATGTGTTTGATGTTCTCTGCTCTGGTTAAGCAGTGGATATGATGTTGGACTATGTTGACTTGGGACAGAAAGATGAAAGGCTTAAATGAAGATCCTGCTCTTTCCAGTGATATTCCTTAATGTGCCTGGGAACTCTGCCGCTTAAACGGCTGCTTATTGAGAGGAATGTGTGTTTCTGACCAGTCTCGTAGGCTTACTTCAACGTGCAATTGCCCTATTGAAAGATACCATTTTATTTTTATGTTGTACTGGCATTATATTTTGGATAACCTAACAATAGCACATGGATTCTGTTGCTGTCCGTAGCAGCCCTCAGTTGGTAGTCTAATTTGCTTTTAAAAGAATATCAGAAGTTGGTTTTCTGGGTTTGTTTGTTTGGGTTTTTTTTTTCCATTGCTGCAACATGAGCAATTATGGAAACAAGATTTTTGTTTCATTGATGCAGAAGAAACAGATGGAGCTAATTCAGCACCTGGAAAGCAAAGGTGGTGGATCTTTCCTTGTTAAACTAGTAAGTGGAAAGAATATATATGCTGCAACTTTTTAAGTATTAGTATGGACAGTTCTGTTCTCATGGTAAGTCACTTCAGAACAAAGAAAAAAAAAAAACTGGCAGAGGTTGATATGCTTCTGTCTCCTGGGAAAAGGAAGGGTAGTTCAGTTTTAAGCCTGTCAAGCCATTTAATCCTTTGTGCTGTGTATTGCATTGAACATCACCGTAAGCTTCACGTGGGGAATCGTACTACTTTGTGTATGTTGCAGTAAATGGAAGTATTATGTTGTATATGTAGAAACGGTATGTTTAGGGGGTGAATTGTTATAGTTCAGCAGTGTGAAAAAGGATTGAGATAAGTGGAATGCTGGGCTGTTTAATTAGGACACACTGGAAATGTGAAATGGTTCTCGAAGTGATGTCAACGTCCTTGCTGCTGCCTGTCTGCTGGCTTGTTGGCGCTTCCAGCTTAGTATAAGGTCTCTGATCCTCTGTGCAGAGTCAAAGACAAACTCAGTGCTTGCCTTTATACCCAGAAGAGCTTTATAGCCCAAATGGAGGAGTCGCCACTCGTTTGTTCCATTTCCCTTTCTTTGGGAAATAGGTCGTTCAGGAGCTAGTAAGAAGATGAGGTGAAGCTGAGCGTAGTAAACAGGAGTGTGTTTCAGAGATCTCCTAGAGAGACTTTGTACCTGGAGAAGCTATCCACTGAAATGTGTAACTGCTGGACAGATACCCGTCCCAGATGTGTATAGAATTGTTGCTCAGGCCCCTGCCTTTTCCTTAAACTCAGCCACACTGCAGTGAGCATTGTATGTTTATTATTATTTGCTCTGCTGGAAACCACAGTTGGACTGTGAGAGTGTTCCTGCTTAGTTTCAAAAGAAACACACTGTGGTACTTGGATTCCTAACGCCACCCTTTTTGGGATACGAGTTCCTGCCTGGCCTTGGCCTGAAAGCTTCTCAGTAATCCCAGGGAAAGTAACTGGTGAGCAAACGTTGACATGAGGGTTCTCCACTGAGTACTTGCATGTCCTGTCCCAGACTGCTGCCTGGACTTCGTGCTACAGAGATGCTCAGCTTTTAGTATGGCTGATCCTGTGTTTTACCTGCTTCTCACATTAAAGCCATCAGACTGCTGTATGTTAACTATCTCACCAAAAAATCATAGTGCTTATAGATATGTTGGATGTGTGTATGTGTACAAAACCCCATTACTGTCTTAGAGGCAGTAACTTTTGAATTGAGTGGGATCTACGTGAGTTCTCTCTGTGGTTTTACAATTACTTAACGTTTTTATTTATTTATTCCCCAGCAGTAAATTTACCAGCAAGCCTGTATTATATATCCTCTCAGAAGGGTGTTTGCTTTTTCTTTCCCTCTGCAGTAACTGAGTGCAGTTACGTTTTGTCTGTTAACATTTGTCTGTTAGCACTGGAGTTAAAAAGAAGCTTCTGAATTCAAAACTGGCAAAATCAAAAATATGTAGAAACACAAAACAGACACAAAAAAACCCCCCAAAACCACAGGCAAAAGACACCTCTCCTTTTAATAAATAGCGTCTAGAACTTGAGGGTTAGGGTTAGTGCAGGGTTAGATGCTTGCTGTCCCTGGGAGCCTCCTGCTTCCATTCCCCCACCCTCCACAAATACCAGGGGAAGCAACTGACTTTTTAGTACTTTCATCTGAATTTAATTGCTTAGTTTAATTGACATGTAATCACTTCACTGAAGAAGTAGAGACCTTGGATTACTCATACATTGGAAAATCTATGGTAGCTATTCATTATTAAAGATACCATTTTATGTGGCTGAATGGTATATACAAGAAACATGATGCTGATTTAGCTGAAATAACAGAGGGATGTGGAAGGAGCTGCACACTGATAAGGCTGCATGATTCATTATTATGTTAGTTCAGAATCTTTCATTGCTCAAACTGCTGAGCTCTGTAGTTTTGTACTGTCATTTGTCTTTGTTTTAATGGGATTAAGTAATTATGTGTGCATTTTCTTTCGACTAACTAGCCTGATAAAAGCATGCAAAACTGAATAGCCTATAAATTGTCAGCTCTTCTGTTCTAGAAAAAGTGCTTTGATTGCACTGCAGTTTTTAAGTCTTGGTGCATATATTTAGATGACCTACTGAGGTGAGTAAGGCTATAGAAGTAGTTTATGTAACTAATGGGCTGCGAGCCTCCCCTTGGGAATATGGCTGGGGAAAGCGGATCTCAGCCTACAGTACAGAAATTTGAAGAGAATAATCCTCAGTGTTTTAAAGCAGAAGTAAGAGGCATAAGGCAATGTCATAAGTGACTCTCCAGCGGTTCTGGCAGACTCTGGAATAACTCTTCCTTTGTATTGATCACCTTTGGTATTGGCAGTTACACTTCGGCTGTATCAGTAGCAGTTTCACATTTTGCTACCGCTTTGCAAAATCTCTGCCTCCGACCTGCAGCGGCTAAGACTTTTGCCACTTTTTTTTTGTCAGCTTGATCTGTTTGGGTTTTCAAGTATTAGCTGCTAGTCATGTGTTCCCTGTCTAAAGGGGAACTTTTGTGTTTAATGAAATCATCAGGTGATGCCATCAACCCACTTTATTATTTTCATACCTTCATACTTCCTGTATGGCATATTGATACATTCAGTGTCAGCTTGATATGTCTGGGTTTTCATTAGCTGCTAGTCATGTGTTCCCTGTCTAAAGGGGAACTTTTGTGTTTAATGAAATCATCAGGTGATGCCATCAACCCACTTTATTATTTTCATACCTTCATACTTCCTGTATGGCATATTGATATATTCAGTTGTATCTTTACTGTTAATTCAAATTTTCTTGTTTCGAGAGTTTCTGCAGTTGCTTTCATAAAGTGGTTACGTGGGCTTCCTGCTTCTTGTTGATTACTGATGTTGATCTTTACTGTTAATTCAAATTGTCCCTGCCCATGGCAGGGGGGTTGGAACTGGATGATCTTTAAGGTCCCTTCCAACCCAAACCATTCTATGATTCTATGTTTTGAGAGTTTCTGCAATTGCTTTCATAAAGTGGTTATGTGGGCTTCCTGCTTCTTGATTACCGATGTTGATCTGGGGAAGTCAAGGTTTTCATGTATTCAGAGGGCTGGCTAGTAGCAGCCATGCGATGGGCCTCTGCTAATTCATTTTGAAGTGCTCTGCATGTAAGAAGACTTTTGTACTATTACGCTGTCTCATAATTTTGCACTAGAACTGTTTGTCTGTTAATTAACACTAGTGAAAGTCTGAATGTGTCAGAGCTATGGTTTTTCATTCCTCTTCTGGCTTGAAGTTGCCTTGTCAGCAGATCCATTTCTCCTTTTGTGGAGTTCTCAGCTTCCACTTGACAATACACCTTCTGAGTTTTGTGGAATCATGACTGCTTAATCCCAGGTAGCCATTTAAATTAACCTGTTATAAATAATGAATGGCTGCATCCTAAAAATGGTTTTTCTTGTTGTTGGTACAGTTTGTCAAAAGGCTGTTGGGTGACTGTATTAGCATGGTGCATATTGAGCAGTCTTGGTGTAAGAACAGTAACTTGTAGGACTCATGCTAAAATGGCCAACTTTTCCCAATGTCTGTGTCTTGTGATCTATGGAGGAAAAGAAACCACTTTGCTTGTTTGCCTCTATTACAGGTGGAATAGTTTGTATCCTGGTTCCCTAATGGAACGGATAAGCTCGACTTGCATGTTGAATGTCTCATTATCTTTACACTAGATCTCCCCTGGCTATTTACAGTGGTTTGTAAACTCTTGCGTAGAGTGCTGTAAGACTGGGAGATAGCAGTGGTTACTCCTGCTTTGGGATTTGCAGCTGCTGAGCTGATTGTAACCAGGAGCCCTGAGGTACCTTAGCCAAGCCAGGGTGTCTGGTTTGGTATCTAACATTTCCCCCGGCCACCCAGTCTAAGTTTCCTCAGCACTTTAACTCGTGAGGTTATCCAGGATGTGTATCCAAGATGTCAGACTGAGGAGGAGGGAGTTCTGGTCCCTGATTGCTTTTATGTGCTATGATAAACAAGCAGGCAGGGCAAATGATAAGTGAAAGTTAAGGCTTGCTTATCACTTCAACTCCTCTTTCTGTGTTCTGGTAGCAGGGGCAAATTGGGAAAAGGAGAGGTGTTGTGGAATTGTTTAAAAATAGCAGATCTCCAGTATCCCTTTTTGTTTCTCAGACTACTCCCAGCTAAGTTTTCGTGCTAATCCTCATGTGATTACGACTGTTGGATGATGACACAAAGACCTCTACAAAGTAATACTTTAGGAAGCTCCCCCGCTGTGTGCTTTTGATGCCACATCTGGGCTAAGATTATAAATTTAAAATTAAAAAGGAAAAAGCAAATGCAACCCCGAAGTGCCATGAACTGTAACTTTTTAAAAGCCTTTGCATGTATACAGCTTGAAGAAAATTGAAGGAGTTAAGATACTTTGTAGAAATATGGTGGAAAAGGATGCACAGAGTGCATCCTAAGTGCAGGGACTAAAGTTTTATTTGTCATGGTTGTCAATATGTAGAGAAACATCAAGTATTGCCTCAGTCTGACATTCTAACATGTTGAGCATTTGCAGTTGTAAATCCTTATCATATGTCAGAAATAGGAAATTTTGCAACCAACTGAAAACATTCTGCAACTTTGGATTCACAAGACTTCACGCCATCTACCCTAATGCTGGTTGTAGGCTCTGCTTGGTGTTGCAGCTGGCCAGTGTATAAAGGGAGTTTCCAAAAATGTCAGTTCTGTGAAAATGTAGCTATGTTTATGTAACGGTAATTTATTTAGTGGAAGCTTTGCAATGAATGGGACTGCCCTGTGCAGTGTCCAAGCTAAGAGGGTGAGACACAAGAAGTGCTAGGGCACGGTCATCTTGAGCAGAAATTATTGCATTATCAGATTTTTATGAAAAAAGTTTTTCAGAGGTGCTGTCTATGTGAGTCAGTAATCTCAGTAGGTCAGAGCAGTTGGGTTGAAGGTCCTCTGGTACACGCTATATGAAATCTGGGGGTTGGTTCCAGCTGCACCAGAAGCCCTCACCGTGTGTGGCTCTGAATTAATTTAAACAATAAACCCTCAGCTCAGCCCCTTTTGTCCCCTTTTGGGGTGTATTTTGACGTGGGTGTGGAGAGAGATCCTGGCTTTGTTGCTGCCAAAAGGAATCAGTTTTGCATGTACCAGCACCGGCGGAGGGATAAGGTAAGAGCTGGTGAGGGTTGCCCAGTGCTTATGCTGCTTCAATACTGCTGTGATGGCTGGGTTTATTGGTCTGCAGCGGGTGGACTGCATGGGTGGCATCAGACTTCTCCTCAAGAGACACCGTTTGTC
>NW_010252164.1:15199-33681 GCF_000690775.1 Eurypyga helias | reverse complement strand
CGGCTGTCGTGAAAAGCAAGGGGAGCGGGACTGAGCCGTAGTGTGGGCTAGCGTTGCGCGTCTGCCTGCACGCGACAAGGCTGGAATACCCTTTCTTCCCAAGGCGTGACACACTTCCGTGGTCAGCATTTCCATGCATCGTCTCCGGCGCTGTCCTGGAAAAGCCGGATTGCTTTCAATTCATTTTCTTAGGAACCCTGAATACACCTTAGCCGATTCTGGTCAATACAGAGCAAAATCTCTGTGGGAAGGAAGTGCAGAGCAGTGATGTCATAGGATGAATGATGATAACAGCTAAGCAGTGATGGCAAAAGTCTGGGTAAAGCCTCTTGGAGTCTGTAGCCCAGAGAAACGCAGCCAAGGTGTGTTTGGCCCTTGATCCTGATTTCACCAGTGCCGTTAATATTACATTAATGGTCCAAGCACTAAATCCTGCTTTTTTGCCTAATGTACTGTAATTTGGAGTACTTGGATGGCTTCCCAAGTGTAAGTGCTGTCATGTCTCCATGCCTGCAGACTGAGAGTAAGAAAAACGTACAGCCACTGTGTTCAAAACTTGGTCTTAAAGGCCAGTTTGTGCTTGGGTGGATAAATGAACGATTTTACTGTTTTCAGGGGTAGGGGTCCAGGGATCAAACCAGTGAACTTTGTGGTTCGATTCCAGTCGAAGTTCAGCAAAACTTGAGAGCGATGGTTTGGGTCTGGTTTCAGGGAAAAGCGACACCTCAGACAACTTCTGTTTTGGGGCTCAGCTTGATTTCTTGTTGCTGGTAGCTGCCGGGTGGTGAACACCAGGTCACTCACAGGTGGTATCGCTGGGCTATCTAGACGTTCTCGTTTTCTAGGGAGTGGGCCGCTTGCCATGCGGAGACGGCTTTGACGGTTCCCCCTTCCAAATGTTTCTTGTCACCGCTCTCGCGTCACCAGCATTTAGCATCATTAGTATGGCGTTTTCCTGTGCAGTTTTCCCTCGTCCAGAGTTTGGAAGCGATAACGTCTCCATTTCTTCTGTTTCTGCTGCAGTTGGCACTTTGTGCCTTTCAGTACGTTCAGAATATTAACACGGAGCCTTAAGCTTCTGAGCCTTTTGTCGGCTAAACTGTATCTGAACTGTTCTGGTTTTTTTTACAACACTCATTTCTACAACATTGTTAGGTGCATAATTAGAGTCTTTAAAGAAAGAAAGAAATTGCTTCAGCAAATGTTCCTGGCACGATTTTGTGCAGACTGGAAAATCTGAGACGTGCCAAAACTTGGGAGCTTTTCTTGGCCCGGTTCAGTAATAGTCACAAGAGCAATAGACGGTGAACTGTACTCCTGGGATGGGAGCCAGCCACCAGCTTCAGACAGCCCTTTTTATCTCTCTTCCTGGGTCAGAGTCTCAGTGGGGCGGCCGGTCACTGGTACGAACAGGGACGCTACGGCAGTGAAGTTGCTTGTGTTCGCAGCTGGGGCTTTCCGAGGCAGATGGAGTGATTTTTGGGAAGCGTCCATCGCAGTAGAGGAAAAGGGAGAGGCTCGAAATGTCTGATGAATGTATTAAAAGTGAATCAGTTGTTCGTATCCTGCTGGAGTAAGTTACCTAGTTAGCACCGGAGGGGAGTCCGGCGGCCGTTGGACTGTGCCCGTGAGATCTGACGGGTGGCGTGCGGCACCGCTTCCACTGGTGGTGCCGCTGTAATTGCACCAGCATCCTTGTGTGTCCCACCGGGATACTTAGTGCAAAATAAGAGTGAGGGGGTTACTTTTTAAATTTTGGCTTAAATCTGATTCAAAATCATCAAGAAAGTTTATTTTCACCGTGAATTTTAGATGTTAGCGAAGCAGCTTATGCCAGCATGAGTGTGTTGGTGCTGGCTGTGGAATCTTTTCCTGAATCCAGCCTTGCTGGAGAGGAGAGGTCACTGCCCTGGCCTGCCCTCTGCCCCTTGCCAGTTCTCTGGCTGTTCAGATTAATCCCTGGCGTCTGTAGCCGTTCTCCTGAACTATCCTTAACCCACTTCTGGCCAAATGAGCCAGCCTTTGGAAACCATTATAGAAACAGTTCAACCTGACTTGTCTCGTTTTGGCTAAAAAGGGCTGGAGGAGGAGGGCTAGAGGCTCTCCTCTTGCGAGGAGATTTACTGACAGATCTGAGGGGGCTGTAACCCCTAAGCAACACAGCGATGACAGTGTCTGGAGGCAGATTTATAACGTTGTCTAATGGCACACTACTTGCAGCGTCTACGTGTGTTGTAAACCTGGGATTCATTTTTTTTCACCCTACCTCCTTTTCTCTTAGTGTGATTTTTCCATATGAAAAGCCAAAAAGGGGTGACATGGGGGAGAGAAATAATCATAGAATCACAGGATGGGTTGGGTTGGAAGGGACCTTAAAGACCATCCAGTTCCAACCCCCCTGCCATGGGCAGGGACACCTTCCACTAGACCAGGTTGCTCCAAGCCTCATCCAGCCTGGCCTTGGACACTCCCAGGGATGGGGCATCCACAGCTTCTCTGGGCAACCTGTCCCAGTGCCTCCCCACCCTCTCTGGAAAGAACTTCTTCCTGATATCCCATCTAAACCTCCCCACTTTCAATTTAAACCCGTTACCCCTTGTCCTGTCACTACAGGCCCTTGTAAAAAGTCCCCCCCAGCTTCCTTGTAGCCCCTTCAGGTACTGGAAGGTGCTATAAGGTCTCCCCGGAGCCTTCTCTTCTCCAGGCTGAACAAGACAAAGATTTTGGCTAAATTCTGTTTGCCTAACTCACCTGAGTGCTTCCTCTTGATCCAACTTGAGTGCTTTTGCACGTAGGGAGGGCAACACTCAGCCCCTTCCAAGTCCTGTACCCCTTTTTCTAGCAGAGTGTTTGTGTGTCCTAGGGGAGATGGAGCTGGGAGTTCAGCCGGGCTTCATGAAGCCTGGGTTACTTCCTCCCTTTGGGCTGTTCAGAGTGTGGCCAGAATCCTCAGCTTGCTTTGCTTAAGCTTCTCCCACGTTTTTGCGGTGGTGAAGACTGAAAACTGCTGTCTTAATAAATCAAACTGAATAAATGCAAGTTGAGTTTCTGGTATAATTGCATAGCTGTGTTTGGCCCTGAAGCCATCATTTTAACAGGGGTCTGTTTGCCTTTGCAATTTACTGATAGAGGCTTCGTAGGTAGCTCCTCTCACTGGTGTTTTGTCCACGGCAGTGTAAAGAAAAGACACTGTGGTGCCAATCACGTGGGTAACTTGGGCAGTTTTTAATATTCACTGGCTTTGTGCAATAAAGCCCAGCAGTCACGTGTAGCCCACTACTATAATAAAAGTAGCTTCCCAGGTCTGGTCTAGTCTAGCAGGCACATCTTCACTCTTCAGTGGAAGAAAAAATTACATCCATTTTTTTTTTTCCCTCGAGCAGGTTTTTGGAGTGATACGCATCTTCCTCCTTGAAATCTTGCCCTTGAGTGCCAGCCCCGGCATTGCTGGAGCTGTGCCTGAAGGAGATAAGCATATGTTAAATGAGGAGGCAGGGAAAAAGTGACTCGGTGCTGGGCGCACGGCAGAGGCCCGTCTGTGCGAAGCCTGGGTTTTGAGGCGCGTGCTGTGCCGGCGGGCAGCTGCTGTGCCGTGTATGGGCCCGGGGGTCGGAGTCGGGGCGATGACCCAGGCGGTTCTGTCTGGAGCGCCTCATGCCGCGCTGAAGTCGCCCCAGGTACAAACGGTTAAACACCTCTCCGGCTGTTTTGAGGGGACCGTGACCCTCCTCTGAAGCAGAAGGGATGTCGCGTGTCACCCTGATGCTGCTCGGGTGGATCTGCCGTCGGATCCAAGCTGCTTTGTGCGAACGCGCCGTTGCCGAGCGAATGACTTTTATCTGCCAGAGTGCAAATTCCTCGCCGGTAATTAACAGGGGGGCTGCTGCTGGGGGCTGCCTGGGAGGCAGCTCTGCTCCCAGCACAGGAGGAAGGGACTGGCTGAGAGTCTCCTGTTGCATTTCCAGCTGCTGCTATTGGTACAGCTGCTCACCCATCAGGAGGCACAGGGGCACCTTTGATCTTCCTTGTGTGGTGTTACCCCATCTGGGGCATGTTTCTCTTTGTACAGAAGAGAGCTTGTCACAAATCTCTGCCAGATGTGTCTTCCCCAGCTCGTGAGACTCCTGTTAACCAGGCTGTGTTTGTGCCACGTATCCTGTGAGCTGGGTGACACTGGTTCCCAGAAATGCCTTTTTTAGCCAGGTTGCATCTGTCTTCACAGGGGGCTCAGCTTCTGCCGTCCTACGATGTCTGAGCTAGTTTGTGAAGAACCAGTGTGTCTTCAGAGAGCTTCATCCCTCACAAGGTTGTCTCTGAGCCCTGCGAAAGAAAAGAGCAGACTGCTGTTAGGCCGTGGAGCGTAGCTCCTTCCAGAGGAGCCGCCTGGGCAGCAGACGTGGGGACACACACCTCCCGACTTGCCCGGAGGTTGTAGCTAGGGCCGCAGCTAGTGTACTTAGGCGTGAGCTGGTTTCTTGCGCTGGGGGTTTTGACTGCAATTCCTAGGCGTTGTAGCAGTAAATAAACAAATGGCAGATAAACAGGCCTGGAGGCTTCGGTGCTTTGTTAAAGCACAGGTAACTGCAGCGCGAGCAACGACTGCATGGCGTTTCCACGCAGCTTGCTCTCAAGCGTGCTCCGGTTCTGGTCTGGGCTGAAGACACCAGCCAGCAGTGAGTGGCTATGGCCCTTCCCTGCCGTACAAACCAGCTACCCAGCAGTGAAGTTCATACGCATTTCTGTGAAATCTTACTACTGGCTACGCCTTAGCGCTCTCATTTTGTAATTACGCTGTACCTCTTGGTTTTGCCGTCGGGCCTGTGGTTGCTCGGGGCAGTGGATTAGATGTAGGCTGCCTTGGGGAGGTGACGAAGAAAAGCAAAGCTCATGCTCCAGTCTGTGTGTGTGGAATTTCTTGAGATGCCCGCACCTTGTTTGGAGCATGCCAAGGGGTCCATAACCTGGAAACAATTTGGAGACCCCTCTTGGATCAGCACATTTGGAAAAAACAAGAAGTTTGGGGTGGATGATCAGGGAGGGATTTGGTATCTCCTAAGCTGAGCTGTAGGTGGATCCCACATTTCCACAGTTTGACAGCTAAGCAAATATTTTGGCAGAAGAAACTAAGCACTGCTTGAAGAGGGGAATCTGTTCTTTGTTTCGCTGGGAGAAGGTGCCAGTTCTGTGCTTCTGAAGTCAAGATACCCAACGCACCAGGGAAACCAGGAGGTTGAGAGGAAAGACTTGCTAGAACCCATCTCATTCATCTCTGTGTGGGCGCTGCAGGATGGCTCTCTACAGTGTTTCGCTTGGCTGTGTCCTGTCATCTGCTGTCCCAGAGATGGACCTCTAACCACTTGCTCTAAATGCTGTAATGCTGTGTAATGGACCCCATAGTAACCAGCTTTTCTTGTTCTTTCCCCTTTGTCCTTCCCTCATTTCGTTTTGCAGCTCTGTTCATGGCACTAAAGCTGTAAGCACATGAATTTTTTTTCTTCTCTGTCGTATCTCTGTAGAGGCTCTTGCAAAGCAAAGAGCAACGACCCAGCTTGAGGGAACGATGGAGGGAAACAGATAAAAATGCCAGGTCAGAGCAGCAGTGGTAGGAGGACTCGCATGCCTTATGCTCCCAGCCCGGTGGCACTGGCCTTGGAAGAGCAGGACTGGTTAGACGGCTGTTGTCACGCACTGCTGGTTGTCCCTAGCCGGTACGTCTTCCTCCTGCCGCTAGCTTAGTCCTGACACAGGATCAAGAGGCTTTGGGAATATGGATGTTGGTGGAGCGTTCCATGCTCAATCAGCTTTTCCTCACAACAGAAGTTTTCAGGTAGTAGTGATAGCTTCGAAGATTATCTATAGCCAGAAACAACTCCGTTTCTTTGTCTGTGAGGAGGCCTGGTGAGGTGATGGAAGGACTAGCTGCAGGCGTAACTGGTGGCAGGAGTAAGACTCAAGCCTTTCAGGGGAGGGGAGAAGAAGGCATTAAGATCGTGGATAAGAGGGAAGCGAGAGTGGAGTGAGGGGGTGGGCTGGCAAAGGTGCCTGCCTCGGATGGAGAGATGTACTGGTGAACCTTGTCCTGACGCAGGAGCCCATGGGCTGGGGGTGCCTCCTGCCATCCGAAACACTGCCCTTGGCTGCTTTCCTCATCACCCCGCTGCCAGGGCGAGGCGTTTCGGGGCTCGAGTGTTGGAGGGACACAACAAGGAGTTTCTGTCCATCCATCAGCACGGATGGAAGAGGGAGTGTTGGGCAGGTGCTGACGAGGTGCCAGGTTGGCCTCCAGCCCCATGCTGCCTGAGGGTGGTTTTGATGTCACAGTGTTCCTGACAGTCTGGAAGATGGTGCCTAGGGAGGCCCTCCCTCCATGCCATTTAAGTGTTGGTAATTGTAGCCTGAAGCCAAGAGCTTTCCTGCTGCATGACGTAACTCTTCACATATGTACTCCTTGCTGCTCTGGGACTTTCCTTCCCTCCTGTGTTTTGGCCAATTTTTCATGTTTACGTTTGAGGAAACGTAAGTATGTGGGATTGGAATTGTTGTCTTGTTTCCTATATGTAGGAGGAGGAGAATTCCTCAGGGAATTTTTGCTATGTCTGGATCGTTTCGTTGTCTGGGTGAGTAAATTCCTCAGGGATAACTGAAAAGGCTGTGACCCAGCGTTGGTCTGCAGCTCGCACATTCAGACCCAGGGCTCTGGAAGATTAAGGTGGCAGAGGACCAAGCATTCACGTCGAAGGCATTGCCTTCAACTTGGCAGAAAAGCTGCGGTATTCCCATCTGAGGACAGCTCGTTTGCTCCGCGTGATGCGAGCTCTGGGGGATTCCAGCCCCCAGACGACGAGTGCCGCGTGAGTAGTATGCACCTAAGGCGCTGCAGGCGGCATTCCCCTTTGCCAGTGGCCCTGTGGGAAGTGGAGGAGTCGGCAGATTGCAACAGAGGCTCCATTGCTCGTGGAGCTCCATTTCCCATGTCCCCAGGACCAGACCCATTGGTAGAGGATGATGTGTAAAGGTAAGGAGGGAGTACTTTTAAATGATTTTTTTTTTTTCTTTACCTTCCTGATTTATACCCAGCGTGCAGATAAAAAAGCAAGCTTTGGCTTCTGGCTTGCTCACATGCTGCCCTTGCCATGAGCAGGGCTGGGCAGGTGGCCTCTGCTGTCCCTGGCAAGGAGCATCCCCATGTTGGACCCGCTGTGGGGTCAGGGCTGCAGTGCCCACGTCGATGGCCCCTCGTAGTGCCTCTGTGGTTGAGCTACGGATGGGGTGCTGTGGCCAGCCCTGCCCAGCTGATAGCAGCACTTCCAGGAGGGCAAGAGGCATGTCCTCAGGCCTCTGTGTACCCATGTGGGAAAACTGCCCACACTTGCATGATGATTCCCGGCAGCCCATGTGTTTCACCCGGCTTTTCGGAGGGGCTCGTGACAAACATGATAATGCTTTTCACGGTGATTCAAAGCACCCTCCTTTAGAAAAACAGTTTGTTCTGCAAGGTATCGTTGCGTGCCCTGGGATTAGTAGCTGCTTGTACAAACTGCAGCCATTAGTGTCTTGTCAATTCTGTTTTACACATTCCTGATAAGTGATGCCCCCTTCCTGTTCTGTGAAAAATGATACCATGTTCTGGAGTATCTCAAAGTCAGTGAGTTTGTCTTCATGGTCCTCTTCTGTGAGCAAGTAGACCATTAATCTTTTTATTCTATCCCAACGGTCCTAATTACGCCCCTGTGTTCGATGATAATCAGTGCCTCCCCCGTGCAGTTATCTCCACCTTGTACACGTAGACAGATTGTAGGGCCCCTCAGCAACGTGCTTAACCCACCGCTTTTAATCTCCTTCTAGCTCCCTTCCTCCTCTCAAAGCACAACGTTTTTCCCTGGCTGCCTCAAGAAACAGGGCTTTGTGTCATCTTATGCTCTGGTTGTTGGTACCTTTGAACCTTCTCAAATAACACCGAAATGCAATAGCCAGTTTCAGCCATGTTTAGCGAAGTATAATAATTTCCTACAAGATACTGTTTTCCTCTGAGTTTTGTAACAGTACTCACTGGGGTACAGTAGTTACTGCCCTACCCGAGGGAAAAGCTCCAGCGTGAGATCAGCTTTTACTACGGACTAGAGAAGCATTTTACGAGTATTCCGGTTTGTTCGTAGCTCATACCTTCGTATCCACCAAATGCGATCGGCCTTGAGACGGGAACCTACGGGAAACAGCTTGGGGAACAGCTTGTTGTTGCTCGGCTTCGCACTGTATGGTTTGTCCTTCCCTCCTTGGCGCTCAGAGCTGTGTGCAGCCCGCAGGAAGGGTGTCGGAGAGGAAACTGAGCCAAAGTGTGCTTAAGCATAGGGCACAAAACGGGGTTGGCTACCCCTCGTGTGCACGCACAGGCGCACGCACAGCGCCACCTTGCTCAGCCCTCCTACGGGTAACTTGCCGGTAATTCCCACAGCCCAGACCTGGGATGGGGGAGCAGAAGGGAGTGAATTTGCAATCGGTGTGATTATTTGGGGATTTCAGATCCTGCTGGGTGAGCGTTGCATCTTGCTGGGGTATACGAACAGCCTGAAACGGCGTGGTGTCACTGCAGGGCCTGGGCCGTCCCTAACGTGGTGCACATGAGAACAGAGATGGGAGAGCACTGGGTGTTAATACATCCTCACAAATCACTGCCACGCTCTTCTGCAGTGCAGCAGGACACATCCAGACGCTGGGGTGAGTTAGGCCATCCTGGCTGCAGGTGCAAAGTCAACAGTAAACCGGCATTAAACAGAGACAACTGTTGGTTTGGTGTTTTTCAGGTTTGTGTTTATTTGCTGTGGGGTTTTGGCAGGGTGGAGGGACTAAAGGGGACCCTTGAGTATGTGTGGTTCAAACAACCTCAGAGCCTGTAGGCATCAAGAAAATGCAAACAGACTCTTCTCTCCAGACCTATGTTTTCTCACTCTCAGCATCAGGCCATGATTTGTATGTACGCTTTGGCCAAGGTGCCTAATTCCTCCATGAGCTGTGGTGTTGACATCTGTGAAATAAGGATAATGATGGCGCTGTGCCTCTCAGAAGGGTTTATGAAGCTGAATGCATTCCTGTTAACAAAGTTTGAAAGCCCTCCTGTGGAAGGTGCAGCAGGCTTTGCAGAGGGTCGTCATCCTTGCCAACAACAATAACTGGTAAGGAAAACGGAGATAACGTGGACCAGAATTCCTGTGTGATACAGCAATTTCTTGCCAGGCAGTTAGGATGTGCAAAAAAGGCCTTGTGTAGGCCACATCTAAGATGTGAGTCAAATGGCCCGCAGATGGGAAGGAAGAGGTGGTTGGATGTTTTCATGGAGCCATAGAGAGAGGAAGGGCACAGTGGGGGAGAGCTGGGTTGTCTTGCAGGGGACATTGCACTTCTGGAGTGTCTGCTCTCAGAGGGGAGCAGCAAGCCTCTCTCCGTCTGTTTGTACCTCAGAGGAGACAGACTGGAGATGTGCTGTTAAGGGGAGCACTTGACATTGTGGCAATGCAGATTTCCCCGTGAGCTACATGTTGTAGTTAAGTAGAGAATCTTAACACGGGGCACAGTCGCTTGCTTTTCCTGACAGGTCTGCCCAAGGTTGACAAGGGAGAGAAGATGGGTTAGTGATTTCCATTGGTTGTCATGGTAACTAATGGAAATTACTTTTTTTTTTGTCTGTCATATATGAAGATGTTTATCCAAACAGCTAGGAAACACTCTCTCTCTGCTGACTTCTTGTGTTAAAACGCACATTGTTACCAGAGTTTTTTCTAGGGAGGTTACACAGAGTTTTTGAGTGCTGTGAACTGTGTGCTGGGGATGAGCATCTGGAGTAGGCGGCTGCTGGCCCGTTCTGCCTGCTGAGCTCTTCCCACCCAAGACCTCCTGCAAGGCTCCCGTGTGAATGTTTTCTCACCAAGAGGCCGAAACGTGGGTACCCAGCATCACAGGTAGCCTGAGTGTTCCCCATGTAAATGGTAAGCAGAGGATTAGCTACTCTGAAAAAGCTGGGTGAAAGGGGGATGATAATGCCAGTTTATCAGCCAGTGAGTTGTCAGGCTTACTGACAGTGACAGTAAAGAGCTTGGAGAATTCCCCATTAGAGGTGTGGATGAAACGCAAGGTATTGTTATAACTGTTTCATGTAAATATCAGCATGTCTTGTCACTAAAAGTATGGCTGTCTGCCAGCTCTGCTGACACTAGAAGGACAGTTTTCCCTATAGACAAGTAAATGGTGAGGCCAGAAGGAGCTGTTGTGCTTTACTCCTTCTGCCCTCTTGCGTGCTACAGCCCATATATCCAGCTCTTTGATTAATTCCGTTTGCTCTGGACTCTAAACCGTGTCTTAAAAAACATCTAGTCTTGATTAAGTAATTACCACAAATGGAAAATACCACTGCGTTTGGTATGTTGCTGCACTGGTTAATTACCCACATGCTGTTACACCTCATTTCTGGCTTGCGTTTGTCTAGTTTTCATCTCCGGGTGCTGAATCTTGTGTTTAATCCGCTAAACAGAAGAGACCTTTAGTGCTGCACGCTCATTCCCCAGCATTATCGCTGTGCTGTGATCTGCGACGAGGACCGCTCCCACTCTGGTCTTTGGCAAAGCAAACAGTCTGAGCTCCTCAAGCCGTCCCCTGTGAGGTATGTCTCCTCTTCCGTGCACTGCATCCCCTTTCCCAGTCTGTCAGTGCTCCCCCGCCACGTGGGGACAGAGCATCTCCGTGTGCTGGTACTGGGAATCCGTACAGCCTTGGGCAGTGGAAGTGGTGAAAAGAGGAAGGACAAAACCCGTGTGAGCCCTGATTTAAGGTTGGGGAGTTACGTACATTGACCCCCACGCCATCAGGAAGCATAGCTGGCGAGGATTTCATAATGCAGTATGCAAATGTGCTGCGGTCATTACCAACTAAAGCCTTGGGTCTGAGTTTCCCATAATACATGCTTAGCTTAAAGCACAATAGTTAGAGGCTTCTGGACCCTCTTGACCCCACTGGTGAGATTTGACTGGACTGGGGGCCAGGGGGGTGCATGCTCAGCACATCTCATGCCCTGCCGTAGGCCAAGGGCCCTATCACAGCACTCTGGCCAGCCCAAGCCTGTCCGCTGGCAGGCAGCTCAGCCGAGCCCTGCTAAGCCCCCCGACCGGCACACAGTGGCTCTTCTGTCGCAACCAGTTGATGCCGGACTCGTGGCCCAGCGTGAGTGCACAGGCTCCAGGGACGGGGAGAGCAGCTGACGTAGCCTGCTGTTAGGCACAGGGGCGAGGATCCGCACCCTCTCTTGTGCACCTACACTTCAGTATCTCGGCTGAGCAGTGATGCTCTGCAGCACTGGGGCCTGAGAGCCGTTAAAGGCTGTGCCGCTGATAGCGGTGAGCGTGTCTCCGTGCCCCGTGAAGGCCTGTGTGAGTGCCGGCACAGGCTGCTCTTGCTCTGATTTGTATTGATTTTCTCATGGCAGAGACGGGTGGGTAAAGCACTCTTTGACAGGAGGGACAGCGCTCTGATGCTGCAGACTGGGTCTGTTTCTAGGTGTGGCTTGGTTTCACATGTCTGCTGTGGGCCTGAGGGAGACACAGAGAGCAGGCACGCAGGCTGCCCCCTCCCTAAACAACTGAGGTCATCACCAGCGAGCCTGACCCGCACTGGATGCAGTTGGGAAGTGGAGGCAGAGCCAGCTCTCTTGCTGTTCACTCCACCCTTCTCAAACGATCCATTTCTAACCAGATAACAATACAGGAATTTTTTCCAAGAGCAAGGCTTGCTTGCTTGCTGTCCCAGGGGCATGGACTCTCTTCTGAGACGTGTTTGCATGGAGCTTCTCACAGACTGGGCTGGATCTTGATTTGGGCCTTGGAAAGCTTCTGTACCAAAAATCCATAATAAAGATTCAGGGGTTATTCAAATACCCTTTTTTTGTTTGTCTTTCCACTTACAACTTAAAATATGGGTGTCTGAGGGTTTTCCCTCTGTACTGTTCTCAAGTCCTTTCCAGTTCATATCTAGGAACCCTGAGTGGGCTAGTCTGCAGGATTGTGCTGTCATAGCTTCAAGGCAGCCTTAAGTGGGTAGCAGAGGCATTCAAATAAAGCTCAGGCACCTTTGGGCAAGCTAGTTGGACGTCCCTTTTCCTTTGGTCACTGACAGGAGGCGAGAGGAGGTGGTTCCCTCTCCTGAGGCGATATTCTCACCCTGTGTTCTGCAAGTCTGAGTCTGGCAAGAGGCAACAGAGCCCTGTGTTCCTCAGGGTCATGGTTTATGTGGTGTGTGGTTTTGGTGGTGGGTGTGGGTTTTTTTGTTTTTGTTTTTGTTTTTTTTTTAACTTGGAGCCAAACTTCCTCGCAACCTACATCTAAAGGAGCGATTTTGCAGCGGGTGCGAGCTGCTCTGCCTGTGAGCTGCCATGGAGAATGGTGAGCAGCTCCTGTGCTGCCCTCCCTGCATGCTCCCTCTTCTTCCTGCCCTGCCTCTGTGCAGCTGAAAATTGAACTCTGCCCATCTGATCGATGGGGAGGAGGGGGTACATAGCTTTTCATTTTTTGTCTTTCTCAGGCATGAGTGAAAAGCATGGAAAAGCAGAAAGCAGGTAGGGGAAAGGAGTGCCTCCCTCTCTGCCCTGTTCCATCCCCTGCCACTGACCACAGCCTCCGCAAGAGAGGCCCCTTTGCTGGGTCCTCTGGTTTTTTGGACACAGGAGAGCCGTAACATTTTCTCAGAGAAGCTGTGGCCTGTCCCCATCTTTGCTGTCATACAAAACTGCAGGAGTGACCAGGACAGAGGAGCGTGGTCAGGTGGGCCTCTCCTCCAGCGCCCACCCTACTGCAGGAGGGTGCGGTGGGCTTGGGTGAACGGGCTTGCGAAGGTTTTGACAGCTCCCAGGACAGGGCCGGGCCTGTGGGTGCTGAGATCTGTCTGGGAGGCGAGGAGTGCGGCCAGCGTGGCCTGGATCCATGCCGCAGCTAGTGCTGGACGCGACCCAGGGATCGCTCGCCCATCCCTGCCGCGCTTCCCTGCGGTCAGCAGAGCGAGAGGCTGCCAGAGCCCTTGGCTGGGGCTGCGGCAGGACCTGGCGAGGCCTCTCCGTGGCCTCCAGCAGTGTACAGCAATGGAGCGGGGAGCGATTTCTGTCTCCCTGAGGAGCCATCTGCCCATGGGGTGCTGCCCCTGCTGGGATGGGGGAGTTGTGAAGCGCTCATTTATTGTAGTGATTGATTCCAGAGAGCAGTAGGTGATGTGCTCAAGGGCGCAGGGTACCATGGCTGAAGGTTAGATGCTTCTGCATCCATCGGCTTAATTCTGCGTGAGGGGGACTTTCTGTCCTTGCTCATACTTACTCGGTGTTGGGAGCAGGGTAGTGTCCTGGACCAACTGCAGTTGTTGGAGGGGTGAGGACGTGCTTACCTGGCAGGATGTGCAAGGCCCAGTTTTGCTTCCTACAGGCTTCCTATGTGGTGCAGGATAAGCTGCTGAAACCCAGGGAGCTGAAGACATAACGTGTTGGAGGTTTACAGAGCACAGGGGAGTTCATCTCTTAAATGGTGATATGGGTCTGAGCCCAAGTACGTCAGGGGGAATGCTTTGGTAGGATCCTTGGTCCTACATCAGTGCATGAGATTCCTAAAAGAGAGCTTTCCACTTTGTGACCGCATTTAGATGATAATTCCGTGCAGTTGGTGCCTGTCCTCGGGAAGCAGCTGTCGGATACAGCAGCTGAAGAACGTGTGTACAGCTATCTCTGCTTTCAGGCCTGGGGCTGTGCACTGAGCCAGCAGGTGTTCACACAGTAAGTACCAGCAGTCCCCAGTTTGTTCCTGTCGGCTCTGTCTCATCCAGCAGCATTATGTGTTTCTGAGAGGTTGCTGAAAGCATTAGGCTGTCTTGAGGACGAGTGCCCTTATTTGCATCGTTACTTTTGATAGGATTTAGCTGTTAAAAGCAGGCACACTGCGTACTGCTGGCTGCTGTCCCAGTATTGGTGTAGTCTGATCTCTCTGCAGTTCCATGGCTTCCGACAGGGAAGGGGGAAATTACAGTGCCTGGGCTTAGATGGAGGTACAAAACTTGAGTAAGATGAAGAAACAGAGTAAATTCCATGCATGGAGCATGTGGAAGTAAAGCATGTATCTCACGGACTCTTGCTTAGTGTGTGAGAAGGGGAGGAAACAACAGGATGTAATGGGACATGGATGTGACTGAAGGAACGGTGTCCCTGTAAGCACGGGCTGTGCTGACATCCTGGTGTGTTGGGGGATATGAGGCTCGTGATAGTCAGTTGTGGTTTGCTCTAACAGAGGACTCGGAGGATTGAACTCGGGCAGCCGAAATGTTCATAACGGTGGACGTCTGCTCCACCCTTGGGCTGAAGTTGCCATCACGCAGCAGGGGTGAGTGGGCAGGGCACGCAGCGCGTCCCGAATTGCTTACGGCACGGCGCGCAGTGGCAGCCAAACGTGGGCCAGCTTTGCTGTGGTGGATGAAGGAACTTCTCCACAACCCATCCGGATACCTTCCCTGTAGAGCGAGCGTTCATTCCTGGAGGGGAGGAGCAAGCAGCTGCGAGCAGTGTCCCTTGCGTCCCTTCATTTTCATCCGCACCCTGGTCTTGACGTTGCCGACTGCAGCATTAAAGGCTGCTCGCATAAATGATCACTGCTGGGTCTAGGCTGTGTTTATGTACAGGTTTCACGGAGTCAAAGGTACCAAGGACAAAAGCAAGCCATATTTGCATGGGAAAGGGCTTTGCGGTTCGTACCGTAACTGAGAATCGGCGTCAGAGCCCCAGATCTCTCTCTGGGAGAGCAGCACAGATGTGGTGGGCACTCACGTTCACTGCAAGATAGTCTCCGTTTGGTCAGGGCTGTTTTCTCCTGAGTTAGCACACCCCAGGAGGGACGTACAGCCAGCAGTTGGATTTGCATAGGCTGTGATAAAGATGCTAGATGGTGTGATTCCAGTAAAACTGTCACTGCAGGGTAAGATTATTTGCCTTACCTTGCTTTTGCCATAGGCTAAAGGAGCACACACAACCATTCCTTCAGCCCAGTGAGATAACTTTCTAGGGCTGGTATCTTACGTGTGCATCTGGCCTGAAACCTCTACTCCCTCGCAGGGTCTGAATGTTTGGCAGGGAAAGACTGTGGCAAGCTTTGGAAGTTTTATCCTAGGAAGGCTGTTAGACCTGCAACGAGGAGCTTTCGGGGCCTCTTTGGGTAGTGGGGTTTGTTTGTGTGGTTGTGGTGGTTTGGTTTTTTGTGGGCTTTTTAAAATTGATTTCAAACCAAGCTAACCCAAATTATCGGGGAGCTGGAAAGTAAGGTTTGTTTTCTTTGAAAAACAAACCAAGAGGTTTTACTCAAAAACTGGAGTGCAGTACTGTATCACCGAACCTTTCATTGCATATTAGACTTTCAATAATTGCAAAACCCCAGGGTGGCCTGCAGCACCCTACATCTGTTTATTGTGGCTCAGTACCTTGGTATAATACCACATGTTACAGCTAAAACTGTGCTGGTGGAAGAGGTGGTGTTGCATTTCTTCCCTACGGCCTGCAAGGGTGTACAGGTAGCATCTAGTGTAACTTTGCTCAGCACGGCAGGCGTGACATCCAGAGTGTTGTCTACACGTACACAATGACACGCACTCCAGTAATTTGTTCTTGGCATTCAAAAGGCTACTACTGGTTTCCTGGTGTGCTTGACTCAAAGCCAGCTTTAGGAACACGTTTTAATAAACACTTCGGGGGTGTGAATTTTCTGGGTATTCTTAAATCTTTGTTGAAAACCTGTTGTCCTTTCTGAGTTTCCTATCTTAATTTCTTTCGGCGCTCACCGGTTTACTACTGAAAACTCTCCTCTGCATAGGAGAAAAAGGTCTGGTTACATTAGGAATTGTAAAAATAGGCTCCTTATACATTCAGGCGATGTCATTCCTGGAGCCAAGCCCTGGAGAGGTGGAGGCAGTGTCAGAAGGGCAGGCCTTGGGGTCAGGAGGGCTCTTGGCTTCCTTATACCTGGTTCTAGCTGGAGGTGATGGACGATGCTCCCATCTTACAGTGGGCTCTGGGCTAGCGGGGCATGAGCAGTGGTGATAGCTCTACAGACCTTCATCTCCTGCACCTACAGCTCCCTAACCCCTAGAGCGAGCAGTGGGTAGCCACACCAGCCTTGCCAACAGCAAAGGATGTAGAAGAGAGGCGCTGCAGACATTTCTGTAGAATAAGCATCTTTTGTAAGTTGTTTAGCCCCTTTATTTGCCCATTTTCTTTCTAGTCTCTTCGAAGCCATTCACAGCTCGTGAGACATTTTGTTCTGTTCTTGTCTGCTCTTCCCTTCCTTGGGTATACAGCCTCAAGTCTGTGATCTTACTGGAAACCGGTGATCGTCAGCCGGTCAGGGACGCTGGGCTGCAAACCGTAGTGGCAGAAGCACAGGCATGTATTTCTTTCTGCTGACTTTATTAGAGGAGCAATAAATTCTGGCTGGCCGACAAGGTGGACGGCCAAGACTGGCAGACAGCTGTGCAAACTAATGTCTTAAACTGCTGCGCTTGGCTTTGCCGGAGACTGCCTTCCGAAACCCTTAGTCTGCCTCAGTTTTGTGTCTGTCAGGAGTTTCTTTTTTTCCCCTCTGAAACAAATGGCAAACATCCGCTTGTCTTCACTGGGGGCTGCAGGAGAACCTCCTGTCCCACGGGAGCATCCCCTCTCACCTCCCCAGCACAGCCCCGGCTCCAGGAGAGCTGCTTAACTTCGCACGTGGGCTTTGCTAATGGTGCAGCAGAAGCTGGGGCTGTCATGAGCTTAATTGAAACTGCAAAAAATAGCGTGACCTTCTTTTCAGGGACTTGCCACATTCATTAACTGGGAAATTTTCTCTGTCGAATACCAAAATTGTTTATACTGCATTAAGCGAGGGAAGCTTGCCAAGTATTTTATGCTTGTTTAACTTAAAATACGTCCAAGCTCAGTGTGCTCCTCCTCTCTTTGATTTGATTTTGACATAAACCATGTAAAACACCAAGTTTCAGCCTGCCACAGATGTCTCTGTGGTGTCTGTGCGGTTCCACAAATGAGGATTTGGAGAGAAACATTCACTCAGCCGTTGGTATGTTGTTGCAAGCGAAGGGAGAGCGTAGCCGCTGCCCTCGCTCTGCGGAGCTGACTGCCCCGCATCCGGGGGGATGTTTTCGGGCAGTGTTAGGCTGGTGCTGTGGGCTGCCTGGGTTTCCAGCGCGGCTGAAGGCTGCCCTTTCCCTTCCGGGTCACTAAGAGCTTCCAGCATCCGTGAGCATCAGGCTGTTTGGGGGGAAATTGTGCCCTGGCAGGAGAAGCAGAGCAGGTTGGATGATTTTTCTCTTGGAGGGAGGAGGTTAGAGGGAGGCGTGCGGGGGTGGGTACAAAGGATGATCAGCGGGGTCACCTCCGATTCAAGGAGGGTTGGTACAGGGGAACCCCCGTGGCTGAAAGCATTGGTAGGGTTGTGTTTGCAGGGTGCATCACAGATACTCCCTCTGCTTAGGGCGTCCTGGCAAAAATTCCTGATGACTGGCTTCTTGCTGTTACGTGGGAAAACAGATACGCACCAAAAAATGTAACCATCAAATGAGCAAGCAAAAAAAAACCCCTATGGAAATAACCTGTCCTCAAGCCAACTGAGCTGGCTTTGGTAACTGGAGATGTGTTGTCTGTCAGAGATCTTGGCTTCTGCTGCCGCTATAAACTTTCAGGTTTCTGGGATGTTTCCCAAGGTCTGGCACAATCGCCTTCCCTGCTCAGGGAGGAATGGCTGCTGTGCAGGTATCGTTACTTCTGCGGGAGCTGCTGCCTTGTCATGTGTCTTGCTTCTGCCACCTTTGTTTTGCCCCCCATCCCATGTTCCGGAGCTCCAGGGCATAAATCCGCTGAGCTGCAGGTCGGTGAAAAACTCCTTTCTGTCGGGAGGTACGTGCTGCTTGAGTGATCAGAGCAAATGGCACTTGGAGGCTGTGCTGTCTGTTGGCCAGACCCGGCTGCCCAGAAGGACCCGGCCCCTCTAGGAGTGCATACCGGGGGGGGTCCTGTTCTGCTGCTGGGGAGGAAGAGACCTGGGACCGGTGGTGCTGAGCTCTGCAGTTGGTTTAACATTCCTCAGCGCTGTTTACCTCTGTGATACAGAGCATTTTGTCGCTTGCTGTGTCATCTATCTCAACTCATTAGAGCATTTGCTGGTTAATTGCTTAAGCTGCCATCAAACCTGGGTAAGGTGGGCTGTTAGTGCATCTCCCTGGCTGCAGACAAAGCCAAGCAGAGGAAGCCATCACCTCCGGTGGTTTTCATGCTCTGCCTAGGGACGTGGTGGCAGCTGTTGACTCCATACTGCTAACAGCCCAGGGCTGTGCTTCTCTTTCGAGACAAAATAGAGAAAAAAAGAGTGGAAGGTCAGAGACGAGGCATGAGCTGCCTGCGTGCTTGGCTCTTAGATACACAGTGTTCGCTT
>NW_010252164.1:0-15173 GCF_000690775.1 Eurypyga helias | reverse complement strand
AGGCAAAGGATTTGAAGGACTTGCACATTCAGACCAGTGCTGATCGTTCAGGCAGCTGGATCCCAGTTCATGGCTGGCTTGATGAGGGAACAGAAAACGCACATTGGGATCTCCTGCCACAAGATCCACAGTACCCCCAAGTCCTTCTCCTCAGGGCTGCTCTGAATCCACTATCCACCCATGTGCTTGGGATTGCCCCAACCCAGGTGCAGGACCTTGCACTTGGCCTTGTTGAACTCCATGAGGTTGGCAGTGGCCCACCTCTCCAGCCTGTCCAGGTCCCTCTGGATGGCATCCCTGCCCTCCAGCGTGTCACCACACCACACAGCTTGGTGTTGTTAGCAAACTTGCTGAGGGTGCACTCGATCCCATTGTCCATGTCGCTGACAAAGATGTTAAACAGCCCCGGTCCCAACACCGACCCCTGAGGAAAGCTGCCACTTGTCACTGGTCTCCACTCAGACATTGAGCCGTTGACCACCACGCTCTGAGTGCGGCCATCCAGCCAGTTCTTTATCCATTGAGCGATCAGCCGTCCAATCCATGTCTCTCCTGTTTAGAGACAAGGATGTCATGCGGGATGGTGTCAAAGGCTTTGCACAAGACCAGGTACAGGTAGATGACATCGGTTGCCCGTCCTTTATCCACCAAGGCTGTGACCCCTTTCATTTCATTGCTCTCTGCTGTACCCCAGGCAGCAGCCGCCCGTTAAGTCCTGCAATTGCAGAAAAGAACGTGTTTGTTCATCGTTTTCAGCTGGTGTTTGGGCAAGGTGATCAGGATCTGTGAGCTGTAAGGGGAAGGAGTGCTCTCAGCAGACTGACACTTCAGCTGTAGAACCATCAGATGCCGGAAGCGTCACTCACTGCGTGCAAACCGGTCATTTCCACAGACACACACACGCTTGCTGCCGTCCTTGAGAGCCGGGGATAGCTCCCCACGAGCAAGAGGCACCGCCGTGACCCTTCCACCAAACTCGGGCTCTTGCAGAGGTGCTGAGGACTGTTCTGAGTTCCCAGCACAACCACCGTAACAATTAATTCTGCGAACGCGGGCAAAACAACTTTCTTCATCTTGCTCTCGGAAACTACTGACCTTTTCCTGTTGACACTTCAAAAAGGAAAAGTCAGCCTAAGGCAAACACCTGGCATGGAAAATTTCAACCAGAGCAGTTCAGTGCTGGCGAAGTTCTCGGCAGCAGCGAAGACTGCTTCCGAAGGGGAAGTGGCAGGCCACTTCTAAGCGTTGGGTTGCAGCTTGACTGCTCTCCGTTCCTCCAAGGGCCTTCGGAGGAGGTCAGACTGCGAAGTACCAACCCAAGCAAAGTCGGAGGTGGATGAGAACTGCCGTTTCAGAGACACAGCTCGGCATGCCTCGCTTTTTTCCAGCCATAAGGATGTCTTGCAAATACCGGATGCACGGAAAATGATGTCTTTGCCTTGGCTGTTACTAGATTTCCCGTTGTGGTGCAGGACTCCTCTGCCATGGCTTTGGCAAGGGCTGCATTAAGAAATTAAACGCGCACGGGGTGGTTTGCTGACTGCCAGGCCAAGTGAATGGCCCACGTCTACGCTGTTAAACTGTCTTATTCCCTAACTGGGGTGGCTGCGTGTGAATTACCAACGGTTACCAGTGGTTTGTGCTAACCCCTAAGCTGTGTCTGAGAACTTGCAGACCACAGCGGTGGCCCTGCTCACACTTCCACTGCACAGGTATTTGGGCTCGGGTGTCTGGGATTTTCCTGCTAGGGCCCAGCCCTGTTGAATTTCCCAGGGCAAGTGCAGGCTCTGAGCCTCTGCGCTCTGTGCCCATCCCAGAACCACCCAGTTCCCTTTATTTTCCCTTTCTGGGTGGTGTTCAGGAGGGGGTTGCTCTCAGGCATGGGTCACTTCTCCCCCTGCCTGGGGGCGTTCCTGTCACCTGCTAAGCTTCAAGCAGCTTTGCTGGGATCTGCCTGGACGTGGAGGATTACTGAAACATCTGTGAGGTGTTACGGATTCACTCCGTTTAGTGCTCTGAACTCTTTCTGCTTACTCCTGGATTTTTGCTAACGAGCTGGTGAGAAGCACCAGGGTGGAGAAGCACTGGCGCTGATGAACTGACGTAGCCGGATGCGTACCGTGGAGGAGTCTTCGGAGAGTTACAATTTCCGGTTACTGGTGACACAACCGCAAGTGGTGTAGAGGCAAAAGCTTGTGTAACTCCTTATCCCGCAGACCGCTTCCATCCCCGGTAGGAAAATCTCTTCTGTATTTCTGAGCAGGAAAATGCATCTCCCATGAAAGCTCTCCTTGTCCTCCTATCTCTCCATGTAAAATTCCTTCACCAGCAGCTTTGAGGACAATGCTGTATTGCTCAGACATTTTAATACTGTGGAAATTTGTCTCAGGAAATAATAAAATTGTATTTTTTTTTTTTCGTAACAAAGCCATTATACTGTCAAAAGCTCAACTTTTTGTTTCATTAGCCGACAGCCAGCAGAGATTGCTGGGAAAAGAAAGTGCTTAGCTTAACCTAAATTTTTTAGTAGCAAGAAAAATGGAATGAAAACAAAATGAATTTGTAATGAAATGGATTTATTTCTGGGCTTTTCTATTGTGCTGCTGTTTGCTTTCTTTGAGGGCGTTTAGAGCTGATTAGCAGCCCTGGAGACAGAAGTCCATTATTTACCCAGAGAGCAGCCAACAACGCAGCCTGCCTCCCTCTCCTTCTCTCTACTGCATCCTCGGCATCCCTCCTGCATTCCCAACAGGAGCCTCCAGTTTGTCCTGGAGGGATCGTTATTCACTGGGGAGAGGACAGCCAAGTCCGTGGGGTCTGCTGCCTTCTGTTGGGGACGCTGGCAGAGACAGGGTTTGCTGGAGGCCCTCAGGCCCCGGCGCTCGATGCCTTCCGGGACTGCAGGAGGCAAAGGGCCGGCAGTGGGTGTCTGCACTCAACCATCCTTCTTGGAAACAGGGTCACAAGGGCTGTTTCGGGAACGAGGAGGAGGATGAATGTGTGGTCCCGCTGAAGGGATTCAGCAAAAGCCTTGCACAAAAAGAATTGTTTCTTTCCCTGGGAGTTAAAGCTCGGGGAACAAAGTGGGAGAGCCAGATGTGAGCTGGTCTGTGGCAGCATTCCTATTGTCCTTCTCTCCCAGGAATTGTTCCTGAGCCCTCCATATGCTCCGTCTGTGGGGACACGGGCAGTTCGATCTGTGAAGAGATTCCCAAGCCTCCGTGGCAATTGTTGCCTGTAGCATGGTGGATTTAATTGCAGGATACGTAGCCCTGGTTTCTCAGAGAGGGTTTACAATGTGAGGAAAGTGCTGCCTTTTTTTTTTCCTTTCGGCTGCCTGCTGAGATAACAGCATGGCTAAAAATGGATATCAGCTCCAAAACAGTAAGAGACTTCGTTCTGGAGAGGGCTGCTCCCGCTCTGAAACCCAACTGAAGCTGCCTCACCTTTGGAGCTTGTGCTCTGTTCCTTCCTAGGCTAATGCAGTCAAGAGCAAACCCCTTCTACTTTCTTTCTCCATCTAATCTTGCATGGCATGTCTTGTACGGAGAGTTCTTTTTCCCTGGAAGGAGCAGGAATTTGGCGGTCATGACTTATTGTCCTGATTGTAATCTTGGCTAAGCTTGGGCTGTAGCAAAAATACTGAATTTGCTTTCAAACATTTTCTTTGCCCTCTTCTGGCCATAAAATGATGTTAAACTGCATATTTTCACCCCTGATTTGGCCTGTACCCCAGATTTCCACTGCAGTGGAAATTTTTGAATCCCATTCTTCTTTAAAAGTGTTGTTGATAACAATCAAAACGCAGGTTGCTGTTATAAAAGAGCATTATTTATTAAGACAGACATCTATTATTGCTAGGTATTTTCCTCCTTTATGCTGTGCCGGAGGAGGGAATGAAGTGCCAGGCAGGGAAATGTGCTGTTTAAGTATAGAATTCATATGCTTTAAGTTAAGTTAAAGCATAGAATTTATCCGTATGCCAGCCTGAGTAAATAGGTATGAATTGGCCATGAAGTCAGTCTTGACATTAGGGGAAGGCTCATAACAGTAAGAGGGTTTTGAGACCTGGGATTTTCAGCAGGTGTGAGGAAAGGAAGAAATAACATCCTTGAATCAGTGTCATGTAAATGGAGTTGTAGGAAGCAGGGGCACCCGTGGTGACTCAGGAGGTGCGTCCGAGCCCTGTGGGCTTCCTACACGTGTGTGATCCCACTGGGAGCTTTGCAGGGTCACTCAAATGCAGGCATTTGTGATGGAGTGCTGCTGGAGCGGAGCAGGACCGCTGTGTTGGGACAGTGGGCAAGGAAAGTCATTGGGACAGGGAGGGAGTACGGAGCTGGAGCTTGGCAGGACATAATCAGACCTGGCACTGTGGCTTCTGTTTCACCAGCGCGTCCTGCCACTCAGGGCTTGTGAAGATCTTTTCTCAGGCTCCAGGTAGGCTCCTGAACAACAAACATTAAAGCTTTTATTCCCAACCCATTTGAGAGAATGCGGGCATGACATCCAAGTGACTGTGTCTGAAAAACAAGGGAGATCCAGTGTTTCCTTTTGACCAAAAGCGCCAAACCCCAGATTCATATTCCAAAGCATTAGAAAGGATTCAGAGACCAAGACTGCCCAAACACCCCTGAGAAAACAGAAGGCTCCACCAGCACAAGTTACAGGAGTAAAAATCAATCAAGGCAGGGGAGGAAAGCAGCCTTAAGTTGGACAGTGCAGAACAAGGAGAACTGCCGTGAACTGGAGGAAGCTCAGCGCTAACCAGCAGAAGGTCTGGCACTCCAGAGAGAAATTAAGCGACCAGTGGACAGCAGGAAGGACTCTGTGGCAGGGAGACACCCCAGCAGACTGAGCTTATACCAGCAGCATCTTTGCTGGAAACACTGTGCCGCAGCAGTAGTGTGAAGGGCACATAATGAATTCACCTCTGGGCTGGTGCCTTTGCTGCTGCTTCTTGGGGCTCCCTCGTCCAGGCCACGGCTGTGGGTGGGAAGGACGGTGCCGGGAGACCCGAGGCTCAGCGATGCTGAGATGCAGGGGCAGAGCTGTGCCAGCCCCAGCTCCTCCAGCAGCCGTGGTTTGTGTTGGTGGCAGGGCGGGTGGCACAAAGCCACCTTCTCTTGCAGTGTGATTTCTGTGAGGTCGTGTGAAAGGGGGACGTGTGCTGTGAAGCAAGAATGGCAATTGTCTTGAGGAGGTATGAGGGAAAAACGACCTGTCTGAATAGGACACCCAAAATGAGCCACGTTACTCCGTATTCCTTTACTGGCTATAATCTGTCCTGTGTGCATATGGCAGTGGTGCAGTTTATACAGGCACAAAGGAAGCGCATTCAGGTCATCTCTGAGCCATGACAGTGGTGGGGAGTAGGGGGAGCACTTGCCTCAAACCATACGATACACACAGACTGCAAGGACATGGCTTTTCGGTGCGTTCGCGACGGGAACAGGCCAGCCCCAGCAACAGGGGCTCCCTTGCACAAAGAAACGGGCAGAGTGGCCAGCTAAGGGAGCAGTCCCACGGTTTTCTAAGCGGCCCCTGCCCTCAGTCTGTTGGCGTGCCTCTGGCTTGCTGGCACGGAGCAGTGGGGGGCATCAACATCCCCCCAAGACAAGGGCGGTTCACCTCTCGTTTCAATGAGGCTGAGATTTTTTCCCTTTGGAGCCAGCTGGTTTGGTGGTTTCTCTTCCATACTCTCTGGTGGTTGGTTTTTATTTAACAGGGAAGTGTTTATAATTCCTTGTCTTGGTGTGTGAGGGCTGCAGCCGCCAGCCAGGCTCGGAGCTTCTCTCTGCCTGCAGCCAGTGCCGCAGGCCGGTGTGATCCCTGCCGGAGGGAAGGGCTGGCTTTGGAGGGGCTCAGGGGCGGCTGTCCCTGTGCGGGGAGGCCCCTTCTCTTGCTGGTTGTGAGGGTTAATGCTGAGCTCCTGCACCGGTGCCAGAATTTAAATGGGAACTAGTGGTGGGAACAGCGTGTTGGAGTGAAATCCTGCCGGAGCGCTGCAGGCTCTCCCTTTAACACCGCTATGGGGCTGAGCTGCTCGCTGAGACTGTGAGCAAGCTTCCCTCCAGTGCTTGGGGCTGGGAATTTGGTTTGGCCTGTGCCAGCGATGGGGTGCATGCAAATGTCTGTGTTGTGGTCCCCCAGGCTCCTACCGGCTGCTCCCATCTTGCATGAATCCTGAAGTTTCTGCCCAAGGGTTCATGGGATTTCCTCCCTATAGCATACATTTCCCCATGGTGGGCAGCGATGCTTCATGTGCTCAGTCTGTGACGTGCTGTGGGGACAAGAGAGATGAGAAACACAGGTTGTTATGAAGCAGGTTTCCATGCCGATAGCATCATACTCTCTACGTTTTTCACCACTTTGCACTAAGGCTGTCGTAACCCTTAGGGGAAGCGGTGGAGGTGCCTTGTTGGGCGCCCTGGGAGGGTCGCTGCTGGCCCCAGAGCAGAGGGATTTGTGCTGGGACTTTGCAGCATACGTGGGTTTGGCAGGCGGCAGAGTGGCAGCCCTCTCTCTGGGCTGGGAGGCAGCTCCTCCTCCCCGGCAGCGTGCCCACAGCTGCTTCGAGGAAAGCCTGCGAGCCAGGAACACGTAAGGATGCCGGCGTCTGTGCGCGCTCGCGGCCTTTCATCTCCGAAGCGCAGCCCAGCCAGGCCACAGGGCAGAAAGCAAAACATCCTGGGAAGAGCTCAAGAAGTATTAGAGACTAGTTTGTGCTTTTGGAGGCGATTCAAGCAGCGATCCCTTTTCTAGGAACGCAGGCTGTGGGATGTGCGGAGAGCCTCAGGGTCATGAGCAGGGCTCAGAGCCCTCTCCTCTACCTCAGGGCAATACCAAAGTTGATAGCAAGTCCCTAATGCCTCTTCGCTGTCTCCAGAGCAGTTAGAAAGGAGGGACAGGCAGGTGCTCAGGTTGTCATCACTGATCTGCCTTCCCCTGGTTGCCAGCCCTGACTGGTTTGGGCCCCGGTAGGCTACTGAAGCTCAAAAGCCTCGTGTTTTAAGTGGCTGCAGTGATGTGCTCCGGTCCTTTACATCTCTGCAAGTTGCATCACCTCTGGGTGCCTGTCTAGGTAATGAGAGCAACTCTCCTGAAATCACCCGTCAGGGAATGAGAGAGCTGGGAAGGGGACCCAGGCACCCGCTCCCCAACCGCAGGCAGGGCCACGTTGTCTCTGCATGAGTCCTGGGCACTCTGCTTCTCCAGGCGAGCCCAAGTACCTCTGCACCGCTCCGTAGGGTTGACATCAGCCTCCCCTGCGCGCTCCCGATGCCCATTAGCTTGCCAGCTGGGTCTGGCTGGTGCCAGCAGCGGGAGCGATGCTCTCCTCTGCCGAGAACTGCGGCGCTCCCTGCGCGCCTCAGCCAGGAGGCACAGGCTCCTCGGGGTCTGAGGGACGGGAAGCGATGGAACAGGACTGGGTGTATGAGAGGGAACCGGAGCAGAGCAGGGATGGAGAAGGGTGTTTGCAGCCCCAGTACGATTCGGACTGCGAAGGGAGCTGCCTCGTTAAATCAGTGCTGTTTGCTTTGCCGGAATGACTCAGAGGAGAGGATGCTTTCCCTGAAGCAACATCCATCTGGGTTATCATAACCACCAAATGGAGCTGTGGCTTTATTTCTGTTTGTTTGGCCAAGTCAAGCCATGGGAGTCAGCATCAACAGTCTTCCCAGCTAGACAGGAAAAAATTCCATGATTGCAGGGAGAGGGGAGAGAGATGTCTGCAACAGTTCTTTGTTATTTCCAGACACGGTCACAAAGAGACAGATGGAAGGGGATGAAAGAATGAGAAGAATAGGTTGTTTTAGACACCAAATAACGATGTTTTAGGAATAAAGCCATGGGAACAATTTTTTTTTTAATTGCCTAGGTGAATCAGGGAGTCAAACCAAAAATTTCATTTTGAGTCAGCTGAAGTTAACTTTTTTGATTCTTAACAGAAAATAAGGACTGACCAACCAAAAAGTTGCTATTCTTAGCAAAACATGTTTTTATTTTGCTATCTTTGACCTTTAAGTTTACATAAAACACTAAATGGACTATATTCCAAAATAATAAAGGGAAAATAGTTCACTTCGTCTTAGAAATAATTTTAGAATCAAAGCTGTTCCCCGAACTAGGCATAAATTTCCAAATAGTTTTGGTCAACCTCAAATTGCATTTTCTAGTGAATTAGCCCTCTGTCTGAAGAACGTTAGCCAGCCTTATTTAGGAGTTGCAGGAAACCAGTGATCGTTTCTCTTGTTTCCTAACTGCAGAATTGCCTTTGGGCTGCAAACGGTGACGGATCTGTGCTGTTAGCCTGGCACAGAGGCCGTGGGGTGATACGGGGAGCAGTGCGGGTGCCGAGGGGCTGTGGGTGGCTGTGGTGCCGATGGCCTGGGGCGATACCCATCCTAGGGAAAGCTGGACTTTGGAAGTTTTCTTCTTTTCCTCCCTGCTGTGGCAGTTACCATAGTGACTAGATTTTATAGTGCGTTTCATAGTGATGCTAGTGATTTTCTCATGGCCTTCTCGCCTTATCAGAGCTTCCTCTTGGCTCTCTCAGTAAAGAGGTCAGGCATTAAGCACACGGCGGAGCAGCTTGCAGCACTTTCCCTGTTGCAGAGTAGGTGTGAAATGGTGTTAGGTCCGCACTTGGATGGTGTCAGGGCTGGAGGCTTTTGGGGAGGTTAATAGGGACAGCAGGAGTTGGAAGGAAGTAGCTGGTCATTAACTCAGGGGTCAGAGTGGCCCTTGTGCTGGGTCCCGGATGGCCCGATGCTGCTGCTCTCTGGTCCTGGTGTGGGGCTGTGGGGTGACTGCCCTTGCAGTTGGTTGGGACTGCTTTGTTGCTGACATTCCCGAGAGCGGAGAAATGCACGCGCACATCTCTCCCTGTAGTTGGTATGCTTGTGCAGCCCTCCCCGTGTTCCTCTCGCGGTAAGGATTTTCACTCCGTTTTTACAGCAGTGTTTTTCCTCTCCTCTTGCCAATACAAATGAGTAGGCGCACACACCCTTCTGCCCGTTGTCAGGTCTTCAGTAGTAAAAGCCGAGGTTACAAGAACCTGGAGAGCTTTCTTTGCATCTGCCCACCTCCCGAAATCCTAGTTTGCATTCTGAAGGTTGTAGTATGGCAGAGCTTTGGCAGACATGCCTTCAGCTCCCTCTGGCTACAGGGACACAGCTTAACCTTTGATGGAGCTGTGCCTTTTTGGCAGATGTACCGCTGATAAGCAGACTCCAGGTTAGTTCCCCAGCCTTCCCAAACTTCTCCCCTCTTGCACGTTTGTTTTACCTTGCTTCTGTTTAGTCTGATAACCATTCCTGACTATGTGTTTTCAGGAAGGGGATGCTCTGTCAATACCATAGGCCAAGAAAAGTTGTCCAGACAAAATAATGCCTAACAATGGAATTTATTCAGACCCTTCCTCACTGTTCCCACTGTGTAAAGGGGATCTCCTGACTTCACATGTAGTAAATACGCTTCAAAGGAATGTCTGTGACAGAGTGCACTGCGCCTTGGGGATTCATTCGCTCCCGTGGAGCCATCCCCAGCAGAGCCATTGGTGGAGCAGCCCTGAAGCTGCTCTGCATTAACAAGGACCTGAGCAAGTCCTTGACGAAGGCTTGAAGATGGGAAGTGCAAAACTGGTTTATGTGCAATTCTCTTCTCTCTCTCTCCCCCACACGGACACTGACTCAGTGCTTCCCTCCAGTTGCATAGCGATTCCCATTCCTGTTCTTGCAACGTGCTGCAGTAGAAGGAAGGTGAGGAAGGACCAAGGCGCAGGGCTGGGAAGAGGGATTGTCAAATCCACTGCATTAGTGACGGGAACGAAACTACTGAGGTTTCTTGTGCAAGAAGCCGGAGGCTGCTGGTAAACCTCAGCATTTCCTGCACTCTGCGTTCCTCTTGCGTATCCAATTACTGGAAGAAGTGAGGAGATGCCATAGGGCTGTAAATCCTGACTTGCCTCTGACTGCTCAGCTCGCTTTTCCTTTTGCTCTGTTGAAGCCAGGTGATGAGTGAGAATGTGCCAGATTTGGATCCCATTCAGAAATAAATCATCCCACCTGGCTGGCAACAAAACTTACTGGCAGGACCAGTAAAATCCATAGGGCTTCTGAGTGTGGGAAATTAGGGATGGAAGAAGAGGGACTGCCGTGGCACAGCGTGGCACAGGGACAGCGCTCCACCTCTGCCTGTCTGCCCTTAGGAGGAACAACTCATCTTCCTCATCCTCCTTCACACCCTCCTGTTGGCAAGGGCCGCCTCTGACCACCCTACCGGGCTGTGGATCGTCTCGTGCTACGGAACAGCCCCCTCCTGTTGAAATTCAGGAGGCGATGGTGGCCTTGCTTTTATTTTTGTGCTTTAAACAAAACGGGATGGAAAATTGCAGTTCCCAGAAGCCCAGCCACGGCAAAACAGAGCCTGGCCCAGGGCACTCAGGGTCTGGGAAGGAGAGTCATCCCCCAACGAGGAGCGTGACACGTGTGTCAGAATGCAAAGTGGTCCTGGCTCCGGACCAGGGAGCACTGGGAGCTGAGCTGCTGTCATCCAGTTGTTCTTGAGCAAATGCCCTCCCTTGGGCCTTTCTTTGCCAGTCTGTCACATGAGGTCCTGCGGGACTGACTTCATTTAGGACCTTTCGTGTGCACCAGGTTCTATCCCTGTGCACGAGGGTTATTTTCTTACCCAAATACGAAGTGATTTAACTAGATTCCTCCCCTCGAGAACCGTGGTGCAGCAGCAGCCGCAGCAGCTCCTCTCCTTCCGTGGGACTGACTCTGCCCTGCTCACGGCTGAAGCCTCTCCAGCAGGTTTGGCACGCGCAGATCAGCCTCCCACCTCCTGCCTCCGTGCCTCGCCGGGAGCCAGCGCGAGCAAGAAAGTTCCTGGTGTCTGCGGAGGAGCTGGCAGTTTCACGGCGTGCTGCGGCAGGAGGGAATCGAGCCCCGTCTTCCAGGAGCGCTGCAGGGAAGGGCGGAGGGAAGAGGGCTAAGAGAGAGTGCGGTTTGGGGCCGTTGCATTTTTGAGGTGGCGAGGGGGGTTTTAGGGTGAGCGGCAGAGCGAGGTCGCTCTGGGCAGGGAGAGTGCTGCCAGACGCGAGCTGCCTTCCTCCCAGCAGCCATTTTCCAGACTTGTTTGCGGTAGAGATTTCCTTTTCCCCAGACTCTCCTGTCATTGTTCCCCATATGGGGCCTCTCCGGTCATTGCCTTGTGGTGGAAAATACGAGGTTGTGGGGGCCAGAGCACGGACATTCCTTCCAGTTTTAAAGGGGAAACAGCATCCTCGCGCAGTGGAGCTCCCGAGAGAGGTGTGCCTGGCTCCCCAACTGCTAGCAGCACCGCCTCTAAGAGAAATCAGCTGTTTGGCAGATGCCTTTCTCCTCTTGATCAGATTGTGGGGAGAAAAGCCTCCTTCCTCCCAGTCCCTGCTTCCCTTGCCTTGCAGGCACCAGCTCCTGCCTGCTTGCTTGCAGTGGGACGTGAAAAAGCCACGGCTGATGTGCTAGGGCTTCAGTCCCTGGTGGGGGCCGGGCCGTACACCCACTGGGGTCAGCGGGGAGGTAGAGCTCTGTACCCCCCTTGCCAATCCCTGCAAGGCAATACTGCCAAAGCAGGTTTTTTTGCAGCAGTAGTAGCATCAGACGTCTTCATCTCCCTGCCAGAGCCACAGACAAATACCCACAAGCGGACTGCCACGGGCAGCGTTGTTTTTCCGTGGCCCTATGCAGAGGTCACCGACCTGACGGGCCTCTCTCATCACAGGGGTCAGGTAGGGCCTCTCTGCTCTCCCGCGCAGTGCTCTGGTGTGATGGACACAGCCGGTTCATGGATCACGGCCCCAGCAGCCAGCAAGGCAGGAAGGGTCCCACACCGGTGGGTGAGGCACAGGTTTTGTGGAGAGGGAAACTCCTGAGCCGTGGGAGTTGCAGGTCCCGCCGTCTCTTGTCTGCTCATTTCTGAATCCATGTTTTCAGGGAACACACCCCAGTTCCCAGCATGGGCAGAGATCTATGCTGTGGCTTGCTTCCTATTAGCGAAAGTCAGCTGCCATTAAATTTTCATCTATTACGCATTCAGAAGCCTTTAAGGGGCTGCATTTGTTGTGTGATGTATTTAGTGAGACAGCCCTGGATGTCAGCTGAGAATAGGAAGAGATACAAGGAGAGATTTGGGGAGTGTTGACTGGGAACGGGATTGAGGCACGTTTTCATCCGTGGCAGGCATCCTGCAGGGAGTGCAGCAGCTCCCGGCGCTGTGTCCGGATGGCTGTTTGCAGCCCTGCATCGCAGCTGGCTGAAATACCTCAGGGGTGGAAGCTCCAAGGGACAGATGAAAGCAGAGAGAGATGGGGTTTGTCCCAAAAAAAAAGGAAGGTGCTGGGGAGGGAGTGTAAGGGTCAGCATGGGGGAGACTGAAGGGGTGCTGGAGTCATGGCAGGGGGGCTGGGGTGAGGAACTGCCCCCGAGGCTGCGAGCAGCAGTGGTGCTGAGGCAAGAGGCTGAGCCGGAGGGGTGTTTCCTGGGGCTCTGCAAAGGAATTACAGCCCGGCTCCCTAAGGAAGCAAAGCTATGTGAGCAGGCCGTCTGTGCCTGCCTGCCTGTCTCTTGCCTCCAGTGAGTCTTGAATCTATCAGCCTGTTTCCGCCACAGCTGATAAAGCGGTGGAGGCCTCCGAGATAATGGGATCCAGCTGGTTTTGTGACTCTAGGTGACTGCCTTAATGAGAGGGGCTTGCGAAGACCCCCCTTCCCCAAGGCAGGAGTCCGTACGCTGCTCTGGCACTAGCTGACAGACAAGCCGTGCAGAGCGAGCGGTTGGAAAATGGGCTTCATTAGTTCTGCTGCTTGCAGGACAGCCTTAGGATTTGGGGGAGGAGGAGGAATCCTGAAGTTTTCATGGCGCCAGACCCCTTTGCATCCAGCGCAGACCTCATGCTGACACCCTTCAAACAGGCTATTGTTAGGACTGGAAACATTGTCAAGCATGTGTGGTCACAGTGCCCTGGGGAATCCAGCACGGGTCCAGACGTCGCCTCACAAACATCTTCTCCTTTTTAACGAGCTAGCTTGGGGGCAGCCTGGTTTTGAGCCTTCTGAGCTGCCCCTCCGCACCTTTGCTGGTCTGAGCCGCAGGACATGTACTACGTGCCTCCCAGAGACATGGGGAGGGGGAGCTCCCAGTCGGGGTGGCTCTGGACTGGGCCACTTTGGGACCGGGTAACTCCAGACCTGAGGAAGGGTGCAGCTGGGTCTTGACATGAGCCCGCACCAGTGGGTTCCGCAGCCTCTGATGGCACAGGGGGTTCACCAGCCTCTGATGGCAGGTTGCCTTCCCGAGTAGAGGATACGGATCACTCCACAGCCCGCTGTGCCATCCCAGTAGAGACGATGTCCTGGGAGGCAGGTTTTGTCGGAGAGCTGAACTGGAAATCAGACGTGGTTCAGTCCCCCACACTGAGCTTATTGCCCTCTTATCTTTGACAATTGAAAATCAAACCTTCCGTGTTGGACTTGAAGGTGATTTGTGTGGGGTTTTTTCCAGAGGCTGCGGATGTCCTGAGGCAACAACCCTAAGGAAGAGAGATTTCAGTGTTCACCGTACCCATCTATTTACGGCAAACCCAGCATCGTGGGTGCCTGCTGACTTTAGCACTAATCTGCTCGGTTTACGCTGCTGCCAAATTTCCACCCCGTCACACCGGAGTGTCGGAGGATCCAGGGAGCCGCTGCAGGAATTGGGTCAGGTGTGCGGGGAGGAATGGGCGCTTTGCTTGATCGTCACACAGCAGAACAACGGGAGGAACATGCTGCCAGAGCCGGCGGCACAAACGGCCAGACGTGAGGGGTGTCCTGCCCGTGCATCCCCTCCAGCGAACATGGGATCTCCTCTCCCCGCACCTCTGCCCAAAGAGCGTTTTTGCCCGAAGGCGCAACGTGGGATGGGACGGGCCATGGGATGTGTCTGGGCCATGGGATGAACTGCACCAGCCAAAAGCCTCCTCAATGCCACCGCTGTAGAGAAGTTGCCCAGCCCTCTCTTTCTGGATCTTGCAGCACAATGCAGCGTTTCTCTCTCCCAGCCCCGCAACAGGGGAGAAGGAAGGTTTAGGAGACATGGCTTCTCATCTTAGCTTTCTGTGTCGGCGGCCTAGCGCTGTGTGTCTCCAAATGTTTGTGTTGAGAAGAGAGCACGGCCTAGGCAAGAGCTGAACGAAGCGCTGGAGGTTGAGTTGGTTTAGAAGCAGACAGCACTGTTTACGGGTGGCACCTCGGCACATTCGCAGACCTCTTATATCCCTACTCCTGTGCCACTCGTGGCAGGGAACAGGAAAAAGTGAACGGGAAGATGTAGGGAGGAGTGGCTGCAAATAGATAGCGCAAAGCTCGTCTGTGTGGAGGGAGTCTGTTGTGAATTGTACTGGTCATATCTGAAAACTTCCTCCCAGCTTCTGCTGCTGCCTTCGCCGAGGCGTGAGAATCTGTGCAAGTCCTGAAACCCCAGGCATGGTTTTGGTGCCTTTAATTGTGCCTTATCTGTGCGGTACTCAGGTTTGTATAATACACCGGATTGCCTCCTGGAGGAGCTTCCATTGCTACAGCTCTAGAGCACTTTGATTTCCTTGCACGCCTAGCAGGGCAAAAATGCAAAGCCTTGATTTTACAGCAAACAGCATTATGTGAGGGGTCAAGTCATTTTACGGATTTCTGCAAACTGATGCCAAAAGAGCAAAAAGACCTGCAGTCGCTGTTGATAGCAGAAAACCTTTTTCCCCCTGTCAGTAGGAGCAGGCCGGCAGGTAGTATTTCTCCAGTGCAGCATAGGCTGCTGAGAAAAAGACTTTTGAGATCTCCAAGGGGAGAATTGTTGTGGAAGGACGTGCAGAAAGCAAAAAGCAATCTGAGGGGTTGTTTTCAAGCACATTAACTCCCCACCTTGTAGCAGGGTGGTGTCCCTGCTCCTTTCCTAGAGCATGCGTGACTGCAGAAATCGCTGTGGTTCCCTTCTGGCAGTGGGGCACCATGGATGTGCAGCTGCTTGCACAGCTCTTCCCTGCAGGTGGAAGATTGTTTCTCCTTACAGAGGTGTTTTGTGGTCGAAGTGTTAATGGTTTCAGTTTTCACAGGCTAGTTGGGAAGGTCCCCATTTCACAGAATCACGGAATGG
>NW_010252163.1:0-5285 GCF_000690775.1 Eurypyga helias | reverse complement strand
AACCCAAACCATTTTGTGATTCTAATTTAATAGTGCGATGTTAAACCTACCTGTGTGAGTAAGGGCAGGGACACTGACATCTCTTATAGCCTTGGGTTAACCTCTACCTGCAGCAAACTGCACATTTAGATAAAACTACACAAGCACAAATTTGTACCTAGTCTCAGTTGCAGAAAGGAGGGATGAAGGTCAGTAGAGGATTCTGTGCTGTGTGTTTTGAGCCTGAACGCTCAGTGGTGAGACGGTGTGAGACCAGTGCTAATGCCCTAGTGGAGCATGGTGAGGTGTGTTTGGGCTGTGCGGTACAGTCTTCCTCACTCTTGGGTATGTACAGTGGTGTCAGCAAGAGGAGGAGGTATTCTTCCTTCCCATTAGCCTGTTGGGTTGTGAAAAGGCAAAACCCACTGTTGTCAGAAATGCTCTCTGCAATCATTAGCCCAAAGGCCTGTCAGGCTGGGAACTTGGCCATGCCAAGCACAGCATAGGTAGCCACAAGATGGTGGCTTAAAAGGTCCCTTGACTGATTGTTTCAAGCTCCTTCCCTTTCTATGTGGCCTGTTTTCTTTTAGGTTTCCTTTCTGACTTCCCTTGCCTCTTTTGTTGCCTTTATTCCCCTGTGCCTCCTGCTGGATCCCTTTCCCTCTGTTGTCCTAGCATTGCCCCTGCTCATCCCACCTCCTTCTCAGCTCCCAGTTGCACGTGGTTTCTGCAGAGCAGTGCTGCGAACCAACCTGACACAGCTATGCTCCCACCAGCCCACTGGCAGAAATCACTTTTGGGAAGTGCCATCCAGCCCTTACGGCACCCACCTGCATCTCCCAAGGTGTGTCCACAGCCTGCCGCAGACTCCAGGGGTGACTGGCTAAGCTGCTGGAGTCTTCAGCAGTAGGATGTGGGTGGATGGACCTGCTGCAGGCTGGCCGTTTGTCAGACCGTACAGCTCCTGACATTCGTTACGTCCCCAGGCACTGCTGGTGCCCCTGTGGATTTTCTCCCGTGCTGGTCCAGTCACCCCCTTCCTCTCTGACCTGGACAATGGCCAGACATTACAACTCAGTGACTGCTGGAGGTGAGGTGGTTTGCAGTGGGCCCACTGTTTCAGTCTGGGATAGGTCGGAGGAGACGGCAGTGCTGTTGCTCAGAAGGAACAGAAACCCACCGTGGTGATGATCCTAGCCCTTAGAGCGATACGGAGAGTAGAAAGAGACAGCAGGCTCTCGATGGGAGTAAAGACAGTTCAACGTATGTCTGTAGGTGGGTGGGAGGCCTGACTGACACATCCACTGTTCTTCTCAGGGTCCTGGAAGAAAATCTTGAATTGCCTTCAACTCAAGCACAAGATCTGGTTTCCCGCTGTGAACACTCTGTGGTTCCTGAAGAGTCCAACAGACTTGCGCTTTTGGTGATACATTAAAGCTGTTGTGGGGTGGGAGAAGATGCAGGAACCAGGCAGACTGGAAAGTTGAGTGTTGAGGAGGGACTGCTAGGCAGAACTGGGCACCCCAGAGATGTGCTTAGTATTCAAGTGGGGTAGGGATGGAAGAGATCCACCTTGAGAGGGCAGGCTGGCAGCTCTCCCAGGAAGAAGGTGCTGCCTACAAGAGCTTCAAAGCCTTGTAGTTGTGAGTTGGATGCTAAGGTACTCTAACACAGGCTGAAAACCACCCTGGGACTTGCAGGACAGCAGGAAGAGAAAAGATGACAGTTGTTCTGCGTAGGATGCTACCACCTCAGATACAACAAGATAAAGTCGGAGGCAGTGAGCAAGGTCTGCATTTTTGACTATTAAAAGAAGCAAGTCTGCTTCTAGGCTTTTCCAATTATTAGAATGATGAGTTTTCAACTTCATCAAAAATCATCTGAAGCCCTCTACAAAACAAAGCACCCTTAGTGCATGGCTTATAGCAAATTGAACTCTCCCAAAGCTTCTTTCTTAGTTGCTCAAATGGTGGCTTTTTATTTAAGATATGATCAGAGGGGAGCTTGTAAGAATAAAACTTTGTGCTGCTCTCAGTGAGGGGGCATCTTCCACAGTAGGAGCTCAAAATAGTTTTTAACCACAAATCTCCTGTTGCTTCTAAAAATCTTTCAGTCTAATCTTCCGTCTTGCCTTTTACAGTCTGTGTTGCACTCGGCTGTGATGGAAAAGGAAAATTAGTGTAAGCAGAAGTTGCTTCAAAATCTTAAGAAAACTTTCAGCCAGAACTGCAAAAATACCAGCTTTTCCCACGCACTTCTTGTTGCTGGCTGGGATGGGTTCACACTTACCCTCCGTTTCACTTAACCAGGCAGGATCTACATTACGTACTTGAGGGCCTCTCTCCAGCTATTAGCATGCCTCCCACCGTGCCCCCTTGCAGGCAGGATGGCACATCTGAGCAGAGGGGAAGGTTCTGAAGTTCAGCCTTTCCCTTACCTACCATCATCTTGCACTATGGAGTGTCTACCTGAGTACTGCAACTTCGCAGCTGGTTCAGACGACGAGGAACCCGCAAGAAGATAAATTACTATCACAAGACCATATTGTAACAAGATTTAGTTTTTTTGAGTCATTAGTCTTGCAATTGGTTCCACTTCTGTAGAACTGGGGGAACTTCTGAATTCTGAGGTGTAGCTCATGATTATCAGGCAGTAGCATCTCAGTAACACAGGACACGAATCTTGTAATTACGGTGTAGCTCCTTTCATAGTTACTCTTCAGTAATACCACTAAGTGAGGCATCACAGTGCAAGATCTTTTGTTGTAATTGTTTGGGTTAAATTTTTTAAGTGGTCCCACATGACCACTTCAGGACTTCCAGGAACCTTCTGGCTGAGCTCAGCTGGTAGGAATCCATCCCTTTTATCCGGCACAGCCAAGGCATATCACATAAAATTACCAGGAAAATTGCAGCAAAAGTCCTGTATCTGTGGAAGCTGCTTGCCTGTTTTGGCACTGCTGAAGTATGAACAGCAAGGATTCCTTGACAAGGGTACAAGCCAGCCTATGCTAGAAGTGGTGTGGATCAGGCTGGTTGGACAGGTCTGGCAGCATCTGAAGAGGAACAAACCCCTCTTGACCAGCTGCCTGCATTTGCTGTGGAAGGTGGAATGACATCTCTTTTTCAGCCATGTAGGCTGAGATCTAGAAGTCCTCTTCCCACTTGTGATGGGAGTGGTGATGACAGGGAAGTAGGTTTTCCCTCCACCCTCACAAAAATCAGTAGATAAAGCTTGTGTCACATAACACCTGTATATCTTGAAATGGAGAAAATAAAACATCCCCCCTGGACACAGCCTGGCTGATAGTAGGTTGCTTTGTAAGCCTGGACATGAGGAACAACACATCGTGTCCTGCCAGGAAGACATCAGTGTCCCTCCAGAACCAAGTCAGGGTGAGGCTGAGGGGATCCTTTCCAGATTTCACACATCACTGTGGGTTAGTGTAGACAGACCTTACCTGTGTGGATGAGACCTTCCCTCTTGGTTGTGGGTGGGATTGACAATTCTCACAAAAGGAGAACCCTCTATCCACAAGCAGAGGTGGGAGAGGCAAGCTAGACTCAACTCTATTTAGGATCAAGGTCTGGGCCCTTCTTGCTGGCTTTCACCTGACCCCTGAAGGAGTTGAGTCTGTTTGCTAAAAAAGGGGGAAATTCCTCACTGGGAGAAAAACCCAAACAAACCCAAACCAACAAAGAAAGGAAATGGACCGTTTTCTGTTGTTTTGGCAAGCTAAGTCAGACACCTGGAGGGAAAGGCAGGTGCCAGAGCCCAGGAGAAGGTAGGGGACCACTGCCTGTGTCAGCTGACATGTTGGATCAACTGTCTCTTGAAAACACTGAAAACCACCTTTGGGACTATTCACACACTTAGAAGGAGGCAGCGGTCTAGAAGCCTCGCTAGTCAGGCCTCCCCTGATTTGGAAGTGGCTGAAGAGTCAGTGCTGCAATGTTAAATGCAATGCAGTGGTTAGCAGTGGGCGTGTTGACCCCGTGCCAGCCCTTTACGCTAACTCTGAGAAGTCGAGGGGCGGATTACATAAACTTCATGTAACCAACATTGCTTGAGAAACCAATTACAGTTTTGGATTCTGGTTTTGTATATTTGATATTAAAAGGTAGTCTCCTACATGGTTCTTGTGGTGTGTGCCTTGAGAGTCAGGGCACTTAGTCCTGGCACTCAGGACTGATCAGGGAGCAGATACGCTTGAGACCAACAGACAAAAGGTGTAGAGGAGCAGCATCTCTGCCTTGACAGCTACTGGCAGGTAGAAGAAAATGACTGGCTGGGCTGGGTCTTATTTCAGCTATCAATGGTCAGAGATATTTGGGGAGAAACTGAGCTTTGAAATAGGAAAAGTAATATGGTGCCCGTGAAGTAATGAAGGAAAAAGACTGTCCCAAATATTCCTAGCTGAGTCATGATCCTGAGTCCAAATGTAGACTGGTGTGGTCTGTTGAAGGTGAACAGAAGGAATGCACTGAGGGTGAGAGAAAGAAACGTATCTGTTAGTTGGTCCTTTCTGAAGGGCGTGACTGTGCTGGGGGATGTTGGGATCGATTCTGCCCTGTCCCTCTTCATAAGAGGAAGCAGATGGAGCCAAGACTGCTTTGTGTGAGACCACAGAGGGTAGTCATGGGGAGCAGCTGTAGATCCTGGTGAGGGTGTCCCTGCTAGTGCCTAGGTGCTGATTCCTGGGATAGGTGCTAAAGCTTCAGAGTAGCCCACTGGGGATGGGTGATGGACCAGTGCAAATTTAGATGTCTGCCAGCTCTGGTCAACAAAGTGGGAGGAAGCTTCGGTGAAGCAGGAAGAGGTTAATATTAGCACACTTCCCCAAATCTCAACGGTGGAGACAACCAAAACATCCTGGGGAGGAGGGAGTGTGTATAGATACCCCTATCCCACTGTGTCCTCACAGACATTGATGCCTTTTCCCTCCAGTGAAGAACATGTCTGTGCTGCACAGCACAATCATAGAATGGTTTGGGTTGGAAGGGAGGGTTAAAGGTCATCTAGTCCAACCCCCCTGCAATGAGCAGGGACAATACCATGAAGAGATGAGTAAGGTGCCTGGGTGAGCATCAAAATCAATCTGGCTCAGAGCAAAATAAATGGATCCTTTGGGGGCTGTACTGCATCTGGCACCTGAGCTGCCCGGCATAGCTTTGCACTTGGTATGGGAGATACGCTGAGAGACCTGTTAAAAACTCTTGGGCTTGCTGCAGATGGAGAAGTTTCCTCACCAATGCCGAGAGCCATAACAAAGTTTCTGGTTTTCCAGCTTGTGCTGGATTCAGCCA
>NW_010252162.1:5650-7549 GCF_000690775.1 Eurypyga helias | reverse complement strand
GTTGGTGTGCAGGTTACGCAGTTGGTGTGCAGTTTGGAAGGGGATGGTGAGGTGAGCCCAGGCTGTGTCTTAGCGGTCGTTTCAGCAGCTCGGTTAGAGGGCTGGTTTCCAATAACGTGGTATGAGTTTCTGGCCTAGCTCCTCAAGGTGTCAAAGCTCACGCGGTCACGTTGGGTGAGCACTTGTGTGTGTGTTCGTGAGGGGCAGGTAGCATCCTTCTTGGGTCCGTCAGAAACGGGCAGCATTCGTTCACTTAGGTATTCCCATCTGGCAGCAGCTGACTGTTAACTTCACCTGCTGTTTGCTCGGTGCTGGTGCAGATGCTGTTGTGCCTGCCACGGGAGGGAAACATGCCACGGGAGGAAACCGACGTTAGTTCCACTTGTGAATAAACTTGTTTGCCTAGCTATCAGGAAAAAAAAAAATACTGTTTGAGCTTATGCTTTCTTGATAGGACAAGAGGAAATGACCTTAAGTTGCACCAGGGGAGGTTTAGATTGGGTATTAGGAAAAATTCCTTCACTTAAAGGTTTATTAGGTATTGGACTGGGCAACCCAGGCGGATGGTTGAGTCACTGTGCTGGAGACATGGACAAGGTGCTTAGTGGATATGGTTTAGTGATGGCATTGGTGGTGTTAGATTGATGGTTGGGCTTGATGATCTTAAAGGTCTTTTCCCACCTAAACGGTTCTATGATTAATTTACACTCAAAACAACGGAGTCACTTCTAAAGTATGTGGTTGTGCATGTTGGCTTTTTAAAACCTAATTTCCTAAAGAATGAGAAGTCCAAGACACACTTTGCAAACTCAGTGAAATAGTTCTCTGCCTAGAAGAGTGAGAAAAAGCTCTCATCTAAGAAGAGGCGAATTGTCTGTTTGCTGTTTCATAGACAACTAACTAGAAATTAATAATAACTAGAAATTCAGCCATTGCACACACACAGGAAACGGTGCCATTAGCTGTGACCAGCAAGGCTTACTTGATGTCTTGTTCTTCCATAATTAAGGATAATTTTTGGGGATTTTTGGGGGGTGGGGAGGATGGGGTGGGAGGCACATCATGGGGTTTTATTTTTTCATACTGGGTTAGTTTAGAACAAAGAATTGAATTATGGTGATGGAGCTACTTTTCTCTCTCCACAGAAAGATGGAATGTGCTTTCACTATTGGATTCTGGCTGGTTTTAGTACCTGTGATAAACCCTTGATATATCTCTTTCTGAACTGGGTATGGAAGAATGTTGTGAGAATGATATGGGTGAGAAGAATGATGAGAAGAAATGATGGTTTCTTCTTGAGAAGAAACCAGAAAAAAGTCTCTCTATTTTCTTTTAATTAAGCTCAAAACAGAAGGGAAGTAAGGGATGTGAACAGCAGAAAATGAATGTGGGAGCCAGATAAAACATATCTACAATAAAAATATTTGCATTCATTGCTACAGTCACTATCTTCAGGAAAAGCCAATTTAGAGAATGAGAAGATTGTGACCAAATTACTGTTAAACAAATACTTGTGATGATGGAATTGTGCTGTTTTACTAACTCCTGCAGTACAGTGCTTTCTGCTAATATAGTATGGTCTGCCTGACCACAGGGTAAGTCAGTGAGTCAATAATGAAGGTGGATATAAACCTGGAAGCTGTCACCAGCCGTCTGGTATTTTAATTACTGTTGCTCTCCTTTTAACTGTAACTTACAAGAGGAATAGAGGTTCTCTGGCAGTTCTAACCCAATGAGCCATTGGTGACACTGTAGCAATGAGTACTGTTGTCAGACAATAGCTGAATGAGTAGCAGAGCCCTGAGCTCAGGTGAGGGCTTTTTTACTTGCCTGACTTGTTCTGCTGAATTTTGTTACTTTTTGCTCTCATTTATTTCTCTATGGTGTGGATAAGATCCT
>NW_010252162.1:0-5574 GCF_000690775.1 Eurypyga helias | reverse complement strand
ATTCCTGCTGATTATAGTTTGTTTCTGCCAGTTTTGCATGGCAAAAAGCATGAAACTTGACTTTATTCTTTTATTTTGTAATTTTTAGGAGTTGAAATGATAGTATATTAAAAAAACCAGAGCAGTCATTGAATGTGTGAGTAGTGGGCTTATCAATGACTTTCTGATAACATATGAAAAGTAATGTAAAAATACATCATTTTAAATGTTGGAATAATAACATATTGTATACAGATAAAAAAGAGCCGTTATTTGTAATGAACGCTGGCTTTTTTTCCCCTGTCCTCTCACCGGTGCTTCATACTTCATATAAATGGATTGTGTTACTTCCATTTTGCAATCTTTGGTGTTTGGGATGATTTTTGTGTTTCCCAAAAGTTCAGGTAACTCTTGGGAGATGGAGAATTTTGTGCACTATACATTGCAGGATTAATGCTGTTAAACAAAGCACCAACTTTATGGGGAGCGGAGAGTACAAACTCTTGTGGCAAAGTGTTAGTATTGGACAGGTGAAGCAAGTAGTTCCCTCCTCCTCCCCCCCATCTGCCCCCAAGGTGTTTGCCCTGTTCCTCCAATAGAAGCTGCTGCTTTTACAGGGGTGTAGCTGGCAGTTGAAACATTTCCTGAACTACCTATTCATCCTGCAGTAGTCAGGACTCTTGAGTGTTCAGTCAGTTTGGGCTTAGTGTAAAGTAATGAAGTGAATTTGGTTTTAGTATGGAGTAATGCTCTGGGCTGAAATCTGCTGGCGCACAAGCTGTGTCATACTTGCTGTGAGGATAGGGCATTCGGTGTGTAGCTGAACCATGCCTTTTAGCATGTTTGCATCAGCAAGAAAACCTGTCTGGAAAAGCAGATTTCTTGGTGGTTGGTTTTTCGTTTGTTTGGGGTTTTTTTTTTTTCCCCCTCAAGAGTCCATTTCTTGCAATAATTTTTTTTTTAATCTTGCGCTTTTTAGCTATATTTTGCCACCACCTACACCTTTAATCTTCTCAACACTGGATTATACTTGCTTGCTGTAGCTAAAGGAAGAACTTAAGCTACTTATCTATCATAAATAAAATATTGTAAACTTTGTTTTAAAGTAGATTTGTGCTGTGAATCTGTTGCCTAAGGACAGTGGTTTGGAGCTGTTTTAGATGCTGCAAGTTACTAGTAATCTCTGTAGAGCAAGCATTCAGCTCTGGGAGGCCAATACTCCTCTGGAGAAGCAGTTGGAGGCCAGTAGGGCCAGTATGCCATAGAAAATGGGACTAGGTGCCTTTCTATAGGAGTTTAATCCAACCCGGAGTTTCAGAATTAACAGGCTTTCTTGCAGGGTGCTTCTGCTGTGTTAATCATTCTCCAAAGTGGCAAAACATTGGCTAAAGGAGGTATGGTTTTGTATTTTAACCCTTCGTGCACATTGCACAACACTTCTGACTATAACATCACTAGATTTTTTCAGGTCTTATATATATATTACATATAATGGCTAAAAGTGGGGACCTGTATGGTTGTCAGGGCCGCCTGGGAGTTCATCAATAAACTTGTAGACTAGACTCTGTGGACTGGCTGTGTGTGTGTCACACTGACACAGTTGGTTTTGATAGCTGTTGTTTTCAGTTAGCGAGTCTGGTTGCAGGTAGTGCTATTTTTCAGCTGGTGAATTAGAGCAGAAAGCCTCCTTTTTCTGCTCCACTAATGCTCCAGTAGTAAGTAGTGCCTTTCAAAGGATACTTCATGACGGAAATGTCCTGTTGTGTGTCTACTTGCTCAGTAGAGGTCTTTGTATTTGAACTGAAAAGGGGATTGCTAATTAAAAAAAATGTAAATGGCACCTGGTTTATGTTTCTGACAGGTTGGCAAGTGTTATGTTCTGCTCTAACAATGTCTGCAACATGTTGTTCTCCCACATACAGATCTTTAGCAAAGCCTGGGCCTTGTGACCCTTCAGCTCGTGATCTGTTACTGAATCTTTTTTCTTTGGAGACAGGTCAGAAATAAGAGTGGCTGAAGAACACAGTTTTGCTACAGCTCCAACTAGCAATCTCTGGGCTGCTGGGTGGTGAAAGTTACAGGCTCTGTGTTATTTGTAGTGTGTAGGCTTGAACCGTCCCTTTATGCTTCTAGGCATTACTGAAAAGAAGCAATGTGGCTTCCTGGATACTGAAACACAGTTTGCAAAGGCTGTAGTTCATACTTTCAAGGTGCTGCAAAGCAGGAAATATGTCTGAAGGAAGCATTTTGGGGAAGAGGGTGCTTCTTAGTAGCGAACTTCAGCATTTCAAATACGACCATCACTGTACTGGTTAATGTGAGGTAACTCCCTCTGATCACGGAGGCCAGTGTTCAGTTGGTGCACACCAGTTCATTTCTATGCTGCCTGTTGGTGTTTAGCACAAACAAGGCCTTAGGACTGGTGTCTGTGCTGATCTGAATGGGGTGCAGGTCTTCCTTGCGGTAGACCTGTTTCTTGTCAGGTGTAAGCTGCTCAGAACCAGGTTACTTAACCTGGTGGGAATCTGTGGTACTGCTGTGACTTCTACTGGTGAATCCATTCTCTTGATAAACCATAGGTTCTGCTTTTTCTGCAGGCAAGGCTTTCTACCTGCATTTCGTAAAATGGTAGCAAAATCGCTGGCAGTGTCAACAGTGTCTGTTGTTGCTCCTCTCGTCACCACTGGAACATGTGGGTGGTGGGCCACGAACACGGCACTGTCCGCTCTTCAGTTCTGCGTGGCCGCTCTTAGTCGTACAGCAGCTGTCTTGCTGAAGGAGAAAGACTTCTTTCTGTGTTGTCACTGTTAGAAACATATTGCTTAATACAAAATAGTGTCCATGCATCCTGTGACCCTAAAACTTGATGAGTGCTGTACCTAATACGTGATTGCTGTAGGTATAAAATGACTATTTCTCATCAATCTTGGATGACATAGCTTAGTCTTTTAATTGTTGTAATGATATCTGATTGAATTTGTTAAGGGAAAAACACTGTGCTGGATCTGACAGCCTCCAGCTGTTGTGCCCCCAGGTACAACCAGTAGTAAGGCTGAAGGTGTGTTCACGGTAGGCGCAAGGACAGGGAGCACACATTCATGACACACACACAAGTATACACATCTGACCGCACAGATGAGGCAGACACCCAGATACTCGCAGGAACACAGACGGCAGCAACAGCCTTATCCTGCTGCCCTCCCTCTGAGCAGGATGGAGGCCTGCTAGTGAGAGTGTGTGTGTGTGTATACATCTTTATCTACACATAGATACGTGTAGATTTATGTACAAGGTAGACTCCCTCCAGCAGCTGGGCTTAAACACTCTAGTCTGCTCAGCAGCTGATTCCTGGATCCCAGTCTCCCCAGTTTCTGGCTTCTGGACACTTAAGCCCTGAGGCCACAGCCCTGCTCCAGGTGCTGGTACGTGCTGTCTCTAGGAAACCAGGAACTACACTGGTTCCCTGGTGTCCAACACCCCTCTGCCCCGCATGACCTTGCCTTTTAGAGGGACACGGATGTGCATACACACACAGAGCTGGTGGTACTCCCCAGTCCCCCAGGTCCTTTGTTGAGCTGTGTGGCCTCTCCCCCCCAGTGTTTATGGCTAAGCTGGAATGCTTTCTTGATGCCTTTCTTCCCTTTACTTCATATTTGCTGTATGCAGCATGAAAGTATTTGGCTGTCAGCTTTGGCTTTTTCCTGTGCAAAGATGTTTTAGAAACTTCCAAGGGAGAACCAGTGTGTGAAGCTGCTTTAGAGAGTGGGTAAACATGACCCTTACAAAAAATCACAGAGATAGTATTCTTTTTGTTATTTTTTTTCCTTTTAATTCATCTGAACCTTTTTTCTCTCCAGATCTGCTGTTGTCAGCATTTGAGGTGTTCCACCATGCCAACCTTATCTAACATGTAGATGTTGTGGTTTAACCCCAGCCTGCAACTAAGCACCACGGAGTCACTCACTCACTCACCCCAGTGAGATGGGGGAGAGACTCAGAAGAGTAAAAGTGAGAAAACTCACGGGTTGAGATAAAGACAGTTTAATAGGTAAAGCCAAGGCCACATGCACAAGCAAAGCAAACCAAGGGATTCATTCACTGCTTCCCATCATCAGGCAAGTGTTCAGCCATCTCCAAGAAAACAGGGCTGCATCACGCCTAACAGTTACTTGGGAAGACATATGCCATCACTCTGAATGCCCTTCTCCCATTCTTGTTCTCCCAGCTTTGTATGCTGAGCATGATGTCGTTAGGCAGGGAATATCCCTTTGGTCGGTTGTGTCTACTCCCACCTTCTTGTGCACCCCCAGCCTACTCACTGGTGGGGCAGTGTGAGGAGTAGGAAAGGCCTTGACACTCTATAAGCACTGCTCAGCGGTAACAAAAACATCTCAGTTATCAACACTGTTTTCAGCACAAATCCTAACCACAGCCCCATACCAGCAAATAGGAAGAAAATTAACTCTACCCCAGCCAAAACCAGCACAGTGGGGCTAACGCTTCCCTTTTGCCTCTGTCCATACGTCTCCTTTATAAACTGAGAAGTATCAAAATCACAATCTTACATTTCATATTTGCAGAATTTTGTATTTAAGCAGGTTCTCTGTATAGCAAATGTGTTTAATCCTCGTTTTTTTCAGCCTGAGTTTGTTTTTCTGGTTAAAAAGGAAAGACAGTCCATGGCCTATCCTACAGAACCTGCCTATATTACTGTTTGGATGTATATTTTTCAAGTGTGTGAAAAACGTGTTTTCTTTACCTGTGTGCTTCTGAGATGATCTCACACAACATACATAAACCTCCGTTGCCAAGAAACCTTCAAAGGCCAACGTTGCTGGCCTTTGCAACGTTGCGGTTGTGTTGCCCATTTTTTGCATCCTAACAGTAAGGCACAACTCTCTTAAACTGAGGAGCAGCCTCAGTAACTCGCTGAAGTTACAGTTTGTAGTAGGCGGCAACCGGTGCGAAGTTCTGGTCCGCGGGTGGCTCCGGGCCATGGTGTCAGCTCACTAACTCCGATGTCTTGACTTTCTGGCACCACTGTGTAAATATCTGTCCTTTTGTAATGGATGCAGTGTTGTAAAATAAATACTCTGAAGGGAGAAAGCAGGGGCAAGGAGGCTTCACGATGTTTACCTGCAGCCGTCCTGCATTTTGGTGATAATTCCCTTAACGTTCAGAATTGTGGCTTAGTGGGCATATTCCCAGAAGTGCCTGGTTTACCAGAGGTAAATTTTCCTTGACGTGTGTGAAGGAGTGCCAGTCTGGGGGTGGCGTGGCAGACTGCTTGGTTAGGTCTAGGCTGTGCTCAGCCAGGTTTTGCGCGTCAACCTGACAGCATGCGGGCGCCGCGCCTTGGATATTTGGCCATCCTGGGGCACGGTTTGGCGAGTCTGCGAATCCTGCAGCTTTGGCGGTGTAGGGTCAAACTCCGACCCGAGCTTCGGCAGCTGGATGACAACGTGCGCGGGGGGATGGAGGCTGACGCCGATGCCGGCTTCAGCATTACCTCTGCCTGCGGCCGCCCGCGCTCGGCGCCAGCCTTCCCGAGTGCCGTGCAGGTGCGGGGCGCGTTGTTTTGCAGAGGAGGGGGGC
>NW_010252161.1:0-530 GCF_000690775.1 Eurypyga helias | reverse complement strand
ATGGTCCACAGTAAAACAAAGTGAAGTGAGAGCTTTCAGGTTGTCACGCCTGACGAAGGCAACACATGATCATGGGGAAGTGCCAGGGTGGGCTGTTAACACGATAATGTTTGATTCAGGCTGAGGAGGAGCGGGGGGAGAATCGGAAGCCTCCCAGCAGAACCCCTGGTTATAGCAAGGTTGTGCAATGAGAAAGTGAAATTTTTAGTAGATATGAGAGCTACTTATTTGGTATTAAATACGTGCAAGGGTAGTTTGAGTAATCAAAGCACATCAATTAATGGTGCTGCAGGGCAGAAAGAAAATTGGCCATTTTTCCAGCCTTTGAAGTTTGGAATTGGGAAAAGGGTGTTAACCTGTCAGTTTCTCTATATACCAGATTGCCCTGTGCTGCTATTAGGACGGGATATATTAACTAAATTGAAGGCACAACTTACTTTTGAAAAGGAAAAATCCAAATCCATATTCCTGAAAATAAAGTTTTGCATACCCAAGTTTGTATGTTACAGAAGGAAGCTGAGTTACAGGAG
>NW_010252160.1:996-1586 GCF_000690775.1 Eurypyga helias | reverse complement strand
GGCGACGAGACATTCCATGGGGCGATGAGACATTCCGTAGGGCAACGGCTTTCCATGGGGCGATGCCTTTCCATGGGGAAACAGCATTCCCTGGGGCGAGGGCTTTCCGCGGGGCAAAGAGACATTCCATAGGGCGACAGGTTTCCATGGGGTGACAGCATTCCCTGGGGCGACATGTTTCCGCAGGGTGACGGCTTTCCGTAGGGCGACAGGTTTCCACGGGGCGAGGGCTTTCCATGGGGAAACAGCATTCCACGGGGCGATGGTTTTCCATGGGATGACGAGACATTCCATAGGGTGACAGGTTTCCACGGGGCGAGGGCTTTCCATAGGGCGACATGTTTCCATGGGGCGAGGGCTTTCCATAGGGCAACGGGTTTCCATGGGGCGACGGCATTCCGTGGGGAAATGACATTCCATGGGGCGACGGCATTCCGTGGGGTGACATGTTTCCGCGGGGCGACGGGCCGTTCCGTAGGGAAACCGGCCCCGGGGGTCTCGCTGAATCCCAGCGGGGGGGGCGCCTGGGCGCCGCGGCCTCCCGCGGGACCTTCCCCAATTCCAAACCTTTCCAAAGCACCTTTTGGGAA
>NW_010252160.1:397-971 GCF_000690775.1 Eurypyga helias | reverse complement strand
ATTAGGGCGACGGCATTCCGTAGGTCGACAGGTTTCCATGGGGAAACAGCATTCCATGGGGCGACGAGACATTCCACAGGGTGACATGTTTCCGTGGGGCGACAGGTTTCCGCAGGGTGACGTCTTTCCATAGAGCGACAGCATTCCCTGGGGTGACGGCTTTCCGTAGGGCGATGGCATTCCGTGGGGTGACAGCATTCCATAGGGCGACAGCATTCCGTGGGGCGACGGCATTCCGTGGGGCGACAGCATTCCATAGGGCGACGGCATTCCATGGGGTGACAGCTTTCCATAGTGCGATGGCATTCCGTGGGGCGACAGCATTCATGGGGTGATGGCATTCCATGGGGCAATGACATTCCATGGGGCGACGGCATTCCGTGGGGCAATGACATTCCATGGGGCGACGGCATTCCGTGGGGTGACATGTTTCCGCGGGGCGACGGGCCGTTCCGTAGGGAAACCGGCCCCGGGGGTCTCGCTGAATCCCAGCGGGGGGGGCGCCTGGGCGCCGCGGCCTCCCGCGGGACCTTCCCCAATTCCAAACATTTCCGAAGCACCTTTTGGGAATTCC
>NW_010252160.1:0-313 GCF_000690775.1 Eurypyga helias | reverse complement strand
TCAAAATTCCAGCACCGCCGGCGTGGCCCTGCCTCGCTCTTCCCGGCCTTTTCCCCGGAGCGCGACGCTCTCCGTCCCCTGCGCAATTCCAGCCGCCTGCCTCCGCCCGGAACACGCTTTTCCCTTCCTCCGGGGAAGCGGGGCCACTGGTTTCCCGGGATCACCAGCCTGATCCTCTCCCTCTCCCGCTCCGTAGGTTTTGCCTGTGCGAGACCAGCTGCCCCCAGGAAGATCATTTCCCTCCCAATTTATTCGTCAAGGTCAACGGAAAACTCTGCCCCCTTCCCGTGAGTCCAGCCCATCCCTGACCCAG
>NW_010252159.1:39890-40164 GCF_000690775.1 Eurypyga helias | reverse complement strand
AAACAGCGTTCACACCGGGGAGGGTGGGAGGGTGCGGGATGCGCTGCACCCTCCACCCTGCCCTGCTCTGCCTCACCAACGGGGTGCTCTGTGCCTGCAGCTCAGGCGGGGTCCTCCCAGTGCAGGGACTGGGAGAACTGGGATGTGCACGACCTTGGGGAGGGTCCTGCCAGCAAGGGCAGAGTGCCCGGACCTGGTCGGGCTGTTGCTCGGTCAGGCAGCTGCTCAGAGGGGAAAGAGCATCTCCTGGGACCAGCAGTGGTCGGCGGGGGGG
>NW_010252159.1:36247-39746 GCF_000690775.1 Eurypyga helias | reverse complement strand
TCCCTGCTTGTGGGGTGCGGGGTAGGTGTCCCGCTGAGCTCGGCTGTTGCCTTGCGGGGACTGGGGTGCCCCATTCCTGCAGGTCCCTGGAAGATCCCCCCCAGGGATGGTGTGTTATGGGGGACCCACACTTAGCCTGCACCCCCCTAGGAGTGCAGTGTTGGCTGGATTCAGGCTGGGGGGCCTCCCTCCTGGGCACCCCTCCTTGGCACTGCCCTCCTCACCTCTGGGTGCTGGTGGGGCACTCCGGGAGGGCGCTGGCCACCTGCTGCCACCTCTGCTCTGCGTCGCCCCCTTCCTCGTGGGCTCTGGGGGGACACGAGCCCCCCGTCAGGTAACAGTCTCAGAGCCGCTTCTGTCCCCGTGATTTGTACCCAGCTGCCCTTTTTCCCCAAACGCCCCGTGCTGCCCCAACACCCGAGCAGAAGCAGGTCCCTCCTGGGTGAAACGCAAACCCCGCAGGGCTGGGGCACACTCTGGGCTCACCCTGATGTTCCCAGGGCTCTAGTTGTGCCCTGCGGCCCCTGGCACCCCTGCCACCCCCCCGGGCGCCCTGGCACTCACTGGCCTTCCTGGGGAGCCCATCCCCGATGCTGACCGTAAGGGTTTTGCCTCCAGCTTTGAGGACGGCCACGTCGCCCTGTCCTCTGACGAAGGTGACGTTGCGGGTGCCGCCACCACCCCAGCCCTCCTTCTTCACCCGAAACTGTAGTCTAGGGGAGAGAGAGGTGGTGAAGCCATGGTGACAGGACCCTGTCCTGCTCTGTCACCTCTCCCAGTCTCATCCTTACGTGTCCTTGAAGGAGAGGCACAGCTTGGTGTGGGTGAGCTCCTCGTAGCGTTTGCACAGCAGGCTGATCAGCTCCGTCTTGAAGATGGACTCCAAGAAATTGTCGGCATCACTCTCATGGAGGATGAAGAAATCATCCTGCCTGGTGCTGGGGGAGAAACCCCAGTGTGGGGGCATCAACGGGGGGCAAGGCTGGTGCCAGCCTGGTCCTGGGAGCTGAGAGCCCCGCTGGGCCTGGGTCCACCCCCAGCAAATTTGGAGGGTGATTTAGCTGGGAATCTCCCTGGCCTCCAAAGCCCCATTTGCAAAGCCCCTGCGGGGAGCCTCCTCCCCACGGCCTGATGACCCACCGCCTCCGCAGGCGAGGGGCTGGGGCCTGGCTGGGGGCACCAGAGCACAGGGAGGCTGGTGGAGCTGATGGGTGAAGCCTGGCAGCGTTGACCCCCCTGTGCAGAGCCCGTGCCAAGGGACGCACCTCAGCGAGACACCGCTCACCGCCTGGAGCTCCACCTTCTTCTTGAGCACCTCCTTGATCTGCCCCTTCTCGGGACCCTTCTTCACCTTCTCCCGCCCAATCAGGTAGAAGTACTTGGGGGTGAGGATGAAGTCCCGCTTGATGGGCTGGGAAGGAGCAGAAGCAGGGGGTGAGTGGTGTTTCCAGGGGGTCACAAGCCACGCACACACATCCCACCCAAGGGTGGCCACCATGAGCCGCAGCTTGGTCTGTCCCAAACCCCAGGCAGCTCCATGTACCTTGAACCTCCGATCATACTTGGTGATGGAGTCGGCGAAGTCTATCCGCTCCCGCTTGGCCAGGAACTGGCGCAGCTCCGGCCGGTCTTCCATGCCCACCGCTCGTCCATGCCCAGGTAATCACCCACGAAATTCCTGTTGATGCTGTTCCTCCTCCGCTCTTTGAAGTTGTAGAGGATGTTGGAGGCTGTGAGGAACCCCAAAGTGATGCCGGTCGGACAGGGCTCAGTGCTGGCAGCTCAGCCCTCGCCCCTGCCTGCCTGCCCGGCCCCTGCCTGCCCTCCCAAGTTGGCTGCGGGAGCTGTCACACGGATTGTGGCAGCAAGAAGTGGGGCTCGTTTTATGCCATGGGAGGAATCCAGACCGCATGGACTGCATGAGCTTGGCTGGCTTTGAAAGCCACTCATCGCCTTCAACCAACCTTGTGCTCTGGGAGGGAGGGACCCAGTTGCTTTCTGGATTTTCCACCTTGATTTTTCACTGCACGCTTGGGAAGGTGGGAAAACACCCATGATGAGGTCAGGAGGTGACCACTGGCCTTTCCCATCTCTCTGTTAACACTGATTCCCAACTACTCTTCTCCATCCCTTTGCAGGCAATGAAATGCAGACAGAGACAGCAGAAGACTGTGGTTTCTGTCCTATGGCCTCTCCCAGGGCTGGAAACAGGAACAAGAAATCCACACCATCCTTTAATATGTAGGAAAAGACCCCAGGAAGCTCATGGTCTGGTCCCTCCTCACTCCCCTCCTTGTTAGTGCCACAGTCAGGAGCTGGGCTGCTGCGCTCCTGCTGCTCTGGCAGCAGGGCTGTCCCTAGCGAAGGGCACCCTAAAAGGGGTGCTGGAGTGCCGGTGTCCCCATCCTTGCCCATCCTTACCCTCCTCTCGCATCTGCTCATACTTCCGGATGGCAATGTGCCGGCGCCAGGCCTTCTGGATCACCCGGGCGAAGCCGTCAAATTTCCGCTCCCGCATCTCTTCGAGGAGGAAGAGCTGGGAGGGACACGGGGTGCTGAGCACGGCCAGCCAGGGGCCACCCGGCTGCATCGCTTCTCCTGCACGTCTGCACCCTAAACCCTCCCCAGCGTTGTCCAAAACGATGCAGCGTCCCCTGGGGATGCAGGGCTGCGGGGCAGGGGCAGAGCAGGGCCACTTACCGATTCGGGGTTCTTGACAAACACCTTGCTCCGACCCATCTGGTACTGGTCCGGGTCCATGTTGACGGAGCGCAGCAAGTGCTGCACCCCTTGCCGCTCGTCCCCGCGCCAGGACGGCCAAGTCTCGGGGGTGAGGATGGCGTAGCTGCAGGGAGAGGGGACGTGAGTCACGGCCGGGCTGTGGGAACCCACCATCCCTCACCCTGGTGCTCGCTCACCGTTGCAGGAATTTGTGGAAGAGGCGGCGGTAGGCAAAACCTGCCCGGCGTACCCGGATGTTCTCCTTCAGCCCCAGGTACTCGACTTGGTGCTTCACCCTGCGAAGCCGGGAGGGATTCACGTGGGATGGCAGCTCGGTGGGGACCTGCCTGGGCCTTTCGGCTGCCGCTGTGTCCCGGGCTGTGCATGTGTGAGAGCTTCTTGGGGCTCAGATGGAGCCTCTGGTTGATGCATGTAGAGGGGCTTGTGTGTCCCCAGCACCCACCTTGTGCTTCCCTGGGCCTGTGGGTAGCACAGAGGGACCAGCCCAAGGGTGAAGTTTTTGGAGGAAAGCCGGCCCTGGCCACATCTCCATGGCCGGATCCCATTCCCTGGGCTCTGTGGGCTCCCTGGTACATTGTGAGGGGCCTCTGTTACCTGCTCTCCTCCCAGTCCCGGGGTTTCTTGGTCTCATTGGGCTTGATGCAGCGGATGTAGTGTGGCGTGCACTTCATTAGCGTGTTCACCAGGTCGTTAGCCTGTTTCTGTTGCAAGGATCGACCTCTGTAGCATTAAAGGTGCTGGTGGGAGGCCATCATCC
>NW_010252159.1:33781-36233 GCF_000690775.1 Eurypyga helias | reverse complement strand
TAGTGTCCTGCAGCCCCCAGGACATACCTTGATTTTGGAGCCCGCGGTAGTTGGTCGTCCCTTCTTGTCAGAATCAAGCTTTTCTGGGAAAAGCATCCGGATGAAACCACTGAAAGGCAGGTGACAGTCCCTGGGTGAGAGCGGCCAAACTGCCCTGGCTCAGCATGTGCTGGGCTGGAAACAGCTCCAGCTCTGCTTTTTGTTGCTGGGATATCTTGCAACACAGCAGAGCCCGTCCCCCTGTGACTGTCCCCAGCCCAAGCAGGATCAGTGCTGGTGGGTGAGCACCCCCTGCCCATCCCTGGGTGCTGCTGTGCTCAATGCCACTGGTGGCCGTGGAGTGATGCAGGATGCTGAGCACCCTGAGCTGTGGCTCTGGCAGGGGCAGGACCATAAAGATTTATGGTCTGGATGTAGGGGATGCTGCCCTCTGCCCCAGCCCTTTTGAGGTGGCCCCTGGGACTGCAGTGCTGCCAGGACTCACTGTTCGCTGCTCTGCATGAGCTCGATCAAGTCGGTGAAGAGCACGTCGCGGTTGCGCTCACAGAAGCCGTTCACGTCATAGGAGACCTGGGGACAGGAGGAGAGCTCAGCCCCCTGCTGCTGTGGCCAGGGATGTGGGATGCAGGGTGTGGGGTGCCATACCTTGCCTGCATAGTGGTGGATGACAAAGCCCGAGCTCCAGCTGTTGAAGTGCTCGTGGGTGCCCACGGCCGCCTGCAGCTTCTGCAGCAGGGTCTGGTCTGCCCCCTCGCCGGTGGCGTGCATGGTGGCACAGACATCGTCCAGGACGCTCATGATCCCGGGAGGGTTCTGGGAGAGGGATAGGGAAGCCATGGGTGTCCAAAAGCTGTGAGCAGGGCCCAGTCCTGTATCTGGCTGTGCTCAAGTGCCCCATGGTGGTCAAAGCTGCTACAAGCTGAACTGCATCTTCACTTAAGGAAGCAGAGCTGCTGCTCCCCAGGGATGATGTTCCTGGCTGGACTGACTTCTGCCACCCATCCTCGACAGCTCCCAGCCCAGCTGGCATGCTCCTCCCTGGGTGCCTTGGCTCCCCAGGAAAGCCACCCGGGAAGAGGGGACCCCACTCACCAGCTTGTTCTCTATCAGGTCGCACACCACCTTGTTGTTGAAGTACTGGATTTGGGTCCACTTGATCCCCTCCTGCACGTATTCCTCCTGGGAAAGCGTGGGGAGAGCTGGGTGAGCCCCCCAACCCATGGGGCTGCATCCTCCCTGCTCTGGCCATGGTGCTGGGACTGGCTGGCGGTGGGGGTGCAGGAATTGAGGTGCTGGCACAGCCCCACAGCCTGCTCATGTCCAGCCCCCCTGTACCTGCTCTGCCTTCAGAGTCAGCTCTATGAAAATCTGCTGCAGCTTCTCGTTCACAAAGTTAATGCAGAATTGCTCAAAGCCATTTTTCTGCAAAAGATGAAAGAGAAGATAGGGCTGAGCTGGCTGCTGCTCCTCTCACCACACTGGGGGGACCTCAAATATCAGAGACTTTGGGTGCTGCCCCAGGGACCCTTCCTGGGGCCATTGACTGTTAACAGCCCCCTGCTCCAGCCGCAATCCTTGCTGCGGGAACAGGGAAGGACATTCGCCAGCTGGGCTCCTACAGCAAAGCAACACACACCTGGAATATTTCAAAGCCGTAGATGTCCAGCACCCCGATGCTGTACTCCTCATACGGCTTCTGCATAGCCCGGTTGATAGACTGCAGGGAGAGATGGGATCAGCCACCTTCACTGGGGGGGAGAAGGGCAGCGGGGCCGGCTGCACGCGGGGGTGGATGGCGAGCATCCCCTCTGTGGTGCCATGGCCACGCTTGGCCCAGCCCACTGGGAGCACACACCTCCACGAGAAAGTCAAAGACACGTGCGTAGAGCCCCTTGGCCAGGGCGTCCCGGGTGTAAGCCGCCTGCTCCACGTTGAGGGTGACAGTGATGGACTCGGAGCGGCCGCCCCACTTGCTGTCCATCTTCCTGCTGGTGACCTTCTCGTTGAGGCGGTCCTGATTGATCCCCAGCAGGTAGGCAGGGAAGGCCAGGGCTGGGCAGAGCAGGGGGGAACGGTCAGGGCTGTCTGCTCCCCATACGCTCCTGGCACACTGCCCACAGTTGCTGCCGGACCCTCCAGCCCCATCCGAGGGCAAAGGACAGCAATGGTGCAGTGACCGGGGACGTGGGATGGGACCCTCCTATTAAATCACAGCGAGTGACTCCTGGCATCCATCTCCTTGCTAATTAAGCTCTGTATGTGCCATTGGCTCGCTGCCTCAGTCTCCCCCTGTCTAACGTGGTGAAGATGCTGATGCTGCCTCTCCTCTGCCAGAGGATTTGTGGTACGGAGAGTTTGCAATTCATTGCCAAGGGCCCCTGCAAGTGTCCCCACTTGCCACCCTGGAGCAGGGGGAGTTGGCTACTCACAGTCAGCATTTTCCACCCGCGCG
>NW_010252159.1:32900-33747 GCF_000690775.1 Eurypyga helias | reverse complement strand
TTCCCCGGGGGGAGGCCCCCCGCCACGATCTGCAGCACCAGCTGCTGGTCCTCGCCGCGGATGCCGATGACCTGCATGGCATTCTGGGGACACGGGGGGCCCGTCAGCCCCTACCTGGCTGCAGCCGGCTTTGGGGACTCCCCCTCCCAGGCACTCACCATGGTCTCATGGAAGTCGCTGCGGTCGTCGGTGCCCTCCACCTGGTACGTGTCTGACTGGTTCAGGTAGTAGTAATAATCCGGGCTCATGATGCCCAGGTTCTGCCGCTGCTCTTGGGACGCCCCTTCGATGAGCTGCGAGAGAAACAGGAGCTGCAGTTACCTGGCCCTGGCCCCCACGGCAGCTCCGTCAGCTCCGTGCCGCCCGTACCTGATAGTAGATGTGGAAATTCCTCTCGCACTCGTTCTGGCTCACTACCCGCGACTTCTCCAGCAGAAAGTTGGAGATCTTCCCTCCGTCGGGTTCGCCGCCTCGGCTGAACTGGATCTCGAAGTACTTCCCCTGTCCCAGCACAGCTCCCGCTCAGAGCTGTGGCCCCAGCCGGCAGCACTCCTCACCCCCCAGCCCTGGCCTCTCGCCCCCTTCTCCCACCACGCCGGGAGCATTGCTGGGACCGGTCCTGGCTGGGGCACTGACCCTCTGCACCTGCCCTGGCCACTTACGAAGCGGCTGGAGTTGTTGTTCCGGACAGTTTTGGCATTTCCAAAGGCTTCCAGCAGCGGGTTGGACTGCAGGATGATGTCCTTCACGTGCTGGGGGCAGAGGAGGGACAGGGCTGAGCCAGGGGTCCCCACTGCAGCAGCCCTGCCTCAGGGCTGGGGACAGAGCGGGGGCTTTGCATGTCCCC
>NW_010252159.1:26827-32787 GCF_000690775.1 Eurypyga helias | reverse complement strand
GGTGGGGAGGTGAAGCCGTTCATGGTGGTGCAGAGCAGGGCAGCCGTACCTGCACTTTCTCACCTCCCCCGGACACTTTGGAGATGTAGCCCATGATGTATTTTGCTGCCACCGTTTTCCCAGCCCCGCTTTCTCCGCTGTGCAAATGTCAAAGCAGAGGAGTTGTGAAACGGCCCCGCCAGAGTCGCCCATCCTGGGATGCTTCGGGGTAGGGTGCTGGAAGCAGGGCTGGAGGGGGATGGAGGGTGATGGGGGCTGTGGCCTCCCTCCTGCCACGTACTCTGAGCGTGTGGCAGCGCTGACGCTGGGGACGGGGCTCCGGGGTGCTCTGGGATATAAGTGGGGCTGGAGCAAGGCTGGGTGAGGAGCTGCTCCAAGAGGAGATGTTGGATTTCTTGCTGCTAGATTTTGGAGGGGAGGAGGGAGAGTTGGGAGCCTCAAGGGGAAGTCTCTGGCCTTGCCCCACATCCTGACCATTTCCCTTGCAACACTCAGCCGGAAAGGTGCCTTGCACAAGGCTCGGTCCCTGCCCGGTCCCAGCCCCAGCTGGTGCCCACTGCCGAGCACACCGGGGCCCCCCCAGGCACCCCCATGTGCTGGGTCCCTCAGGACCCACCACTGGGCTTAAGTTGCCTCTTGCCACTGCCTGGCTGCCGTGTTTAGCTGGGAATGTCCCCAGGGCGTGAGAAGGGGTGACGGGGGAAGCCAACCCAGGAGCAGTGGCACTGGGTCCCCATCTGCACCCCACGTACCCCCTACCTGATGATGACGCACTGGTTCTCCCCGTCGATCAGCATGTTGCGGTACATGTTGTCGGTCAGGGCGTAGATATGGGGAGGATTTTCATACTGAGCCTAAATGGGGGACAAGGACAGCAGCGCTGAGCACAGAGCAGCCATCAGCTCCCCGCCCTGAGCCCCCTCCCCAAATCCCTTTACTCTGCCCACGCGTTGCACAAGGCAGTGGCACAGAGCAGGGATGGGGAATCAGTCTCTTGCCACAAACATGAGCTCATCAGCAGCATGTCAGATGTTTTTTCGACTCTCCCCTCCTCCTTGGGAAGCTCATTGTGGCAGAACCAGTCACTCAGGCTGGATTTGACCATGTTTGGGTTGCTTTGGTGTGTATTTATGAGCTGAATTTCCCAGGAATGTGGATTTGCTCCTTGAGTCTTGTTACTGACTTTCCATCAATGTGTCTGGGAGCACTGACCTCCGCAGCACCCGAAGGGCTGGTGGGGATGGGGACACCCATGGGACACCCCCAGGTGTTTCACACCAAGTTAAACCCAAGGAACCCGTGGCCGACCCCGGCAGCCGGCGCGCAGCAGCCTCACCGCCCCCTGGTACAGCTCGATCTCCCGGTCGGTGAAGTACGGCATCTGCTTGAAGGGGTTGACGGAGATGAGCACCGGCCCGATGTAGGTCTGAGCAGCAGGTTAAGGGCTGTGTGTTCTTCCCCACAGCCCTCCTCCCGCTGCCCCTTCCGGCCCCCCAGGCAGTGTCCGTGAGAGCAATGGCAGGAAGGTGGCTGGGGGGCCGCTGGCAGCTGCGCCAGGAATACCACGAGGGTTTCAGCTCAGGTTCAGGCAGAGCTGCTGCCGTCACTTGGTGCTCTCCCAGCCACGGGTCCCCAGGGCTTCACTGCCTCTGCCCCAGGGTGTCCCCCGCAGCGTGACCGGCACAGGGTACAGCAGGAGCATCCCCTTGGCTCCCTGGCCTCTGGCTGAGGGTGGGCTCCAAAGGCAGCGTTTCTACCATCCCACAGCTTCCTGGAACTTGCCCTCTGCTCAGCTGCTCATGCTCCATCTGCAGCTTCTTCAGCCATCTCCATTTTACAACCAGGGAAACTGAGGCACAGAGAAGTGAGAAACCGCCAGCTCCTGCCATTCCTTGTCCACCCAGCCACTCCACTTCCCTCAGCCCCTGCCTGCAGCCTCTCCGAGTCACCTGGGTGTGGGCAGGGGAATGGAAAAGTGGGGAATGATGCAGCAGCAGGATGGGGATGAGCCCCAGTGCCCTGGGGCAGGTGCTGGGGCGATAGAGCGGTGCCAGTGCCCTCGATGTCCTATTTGCAGCCCACCTGAGAGCAGGGTGGGGGAAGAGCAGCCGAAGGGCAGGAAGAGAGGGCCTTTTCTGGGAAATGCAGAAGCGTGGGGTGTTGAGTCACGGCTAGACAGGGGCCCTGTGCATAGCAGCACAAAAAAAAAAGGAAGAAACAGGCTGCATGGGGTATTTTTTCCTCCTTCTCCAAAAAAAAGGCAACCCCAAAGCCAACCCCTAAACACATTTAAAGCCCCAGGGCTTCCGAAAGAGCAAGGAGGATGGCTGCGTCACCGCTGCCCCGGGACTGAGCATCGCCTTGTAAGGACAGAGGCGCATCTTCAGGGAAACCACAGCCGCTCGAAGCGTGAGCAAGCGGCTCAGCCCGTGCTCAGTCCCACGGGCCCCGAGCCCGGCTCTGCACGGCAGGATTTTGTCCTCTTCCCCGCCACAGCTGGTCACCCACTGGAGCTGGGGTGCAGGTGAAGTGTGTGCGATGGTGTCAGGGTGCTGAGCCGGCCGCATCCCCAAGCAGGCATGGGGTGAGCAAGGCAAGGGCTCAGCATCTCAAACTGTGGGCAAGGGGACACCTCCCCACCCCACCGTGGGGCCTGAGAGAGGAAGAGCCACAGGCACAGTGCTCGGCAGTGATGGAAGGGAGTGGAAGCCTCCCCACTGGGGGATGGTGTAGTGGGGGCAAAACTGGGCAGAATGGGAGCTTTGCACCTTGTGCTGGCCTGGTGGTGTCCCGTGTGGCCTGACACTAGTGTAGGGTCATGGGTGGCACCTCCTCCCCATGTCTGCAGGGATGCTCCTGCTCCTCTCCGTGTTTGCTGTGGGTGCAGAGCAGCCAAGGCGTGCTGTGGGCATCAGGGCGGTGGGTGACAGCAAGAGGGGATGATGGCCACTGGGGCCCAGCCCCTGGCACAGGCAGGCGGGACTCCACTGCGCAGGAGCAGTCGGAGACAGCAGGTGAGGGGCTTTCTCAGCGCCCTTTGCTTATGGCTTTGTGGGCAAAGGGAGGACCAAAGTGGGTCCAGGGGCACAGCAGGATGGGGGTCATGGCTGCAGCGTCTCTGCTAAGTGCAACTGGTGGCATTCCCTCGGCCAATCCCAGTCTTGTCCCAGTGTTCCCATAGCTTTGGGACAGGACTCTCAGCAAGCCTTGGGGCTGCCCCAGTTTGACCCAAAGCCTTGGAATGCAGCCCTGCTGCCCCCCAGCCCTGTCCCTGCTGTCCCAGGAAGGATACAAAGATGTAATCGTCCATAAAACGCTTCTTGAGGTTCTCCACGATGGCCTCCTCGGAGATCTTGGAAAGCAGCACCATGTCGTCCACGCCGCTCTGCTTGACATTGTGGCTCTGCCAGTGGAAGCGCTCCTTGCTGCCCTGTGGGGAGAGGGCCACAGCCACTGCACCACAGCCACCCCGATGGAGGGGGCTCCCAGATCCCCTGAGCTGCTGGCCCCTGCCCCAGCTGTGGCTCCAGAACAGGCACCTTCGGGTGGTGCGGAGGGGTGTTTTGGCCATGCTGGGACCTGGCAAAGCTCAAAATCCCAGCGCCGCTGCATCTGGGCTTGCCCCATCCCCCAGGCCAGATCCAGCCCCACTGCAGGTCTGGCACCTGGGAGGGGAGCAGACGGGGCACTGAGCCCGCGGGTGTCTTTGTAACACCACCCCTGCTCGTTACTCACATAACGAAGGGCTAACGAAGAAATTGCTGCACTCGTTCTCCTTATGAGTCAAAGGGGCAGCAAAAATAACACAGGGGAACGGCAAAAATTTCAGCCCCCACATCCCCTTTGCACTGGGGCTCCCGCCCCCCCCCCCTTTCCTCCCTGCACAGGAAGATGCCAGCACCCACTTTCCAGCTGCCCCCCAACTTGCCCAGCTCTGTGCTCCAGGGCTGTGGGGCAGCAGAAAAACTGTGAGGTGTGATTTAAGCCTTTGTGGGGCTAAACAGAGCCCTGGGCTGGGCTGGGAGGGTAGGATCCCACACAAAAAGGAAACTACTCAAAGCCCCCCCCCCCTTTCCTCCCTGCACAGGAAGATGCCAGCACCCACTTTCCAGCTGCCCCCCAACTTGCCCAGCTCTGTGCTCCAGGGCTGTGGGGCAGCAGAAAAACTGTGAGGTGTGATTTAAGCCTTTGTGGGGCTAAACAGAGCCCTGGGCTGGGCTGGGAGGGTAGGATCCCACACAAAAAGGAAACTACTCAAAGGCCGCTTGCCCTCGATGCTGCAGAGGAAACCTGCTGAAAGAGATGTGGTGCCCGTGTGGGGACACCCCACCCGGACCTGCCCGCGGCAACTCTGCGCCCGTCCTGCAGCCCCCACGTTCCGCTTTCACCCCAGTGCTCCCGGCACCGATTTCACTTCTCCCCCTCTCGCCCCCGGCCTCTTACTCTTTCCATTTCCCTTTTCTCCTCTTCCCCTTTTTCTTCATTTTCCTGCTGCCTCTCAAGATTTCAGGCCTCCAGACCCCAACGCCTTCTCACCCTCCTGTTTACCCCGATTTTCGCAGGCTCCCCGCAGTTCCCCGCACCCGTCCTCGGATGCTTGGCACCACCTGGCGCCATGGCAATGGGGGACAGGGGGACTGGCGTGAAGCACAGAGGAGCTCAGCGGCACCGTGCTGCTCCCCTCAGCTGTCTCCTTCCCTTGGCTTTGCAACCCAAAGTGCCATCCACATTCCCCAAAACCCCAAGTGCAACTCAAGCCCCCATAGCCAGAGGAGGGGCTTTCAGCTTCTTTGTCCCACCACCATCCCTTGGGATGCGTGGATCTGGGTCAGCTCAGGGGGTCCAGGGCAGATCAAGGCTGCTCACACAGCCGGAAACCGTGCAGGGAGCTTCTCCTCTTCCTCCTGTTGGTTGCTTATGGGCCTTTTTCTTGCCTTCCCATCCTCTTCCTCCCCTCCATCCTAGTAAGCCACTAGAAGAGCCACCTGGAAAAACGGTGACAGGCTGTCATGTGATCCAGGTCACTGTGCTGTCACCCAGGGAGCAGTCGGTCACCCCAGGAGCTGCCCAGCTTCAACCCAACCTGGCCAAATCCTCGTGCTTCAGGTGGAGACAAGTGGGTGCCTTGCCCCCTGCTCACCACCCCAAGCTCTCTGGCACAGGCACCCTGGGCTCACATGGCTGGTTATGGTGCCAAATTAAAGCGTTTCTGCTCTGACACCCGGAGCTTCTCCTTCGCTCAAACAACTGCTCAGAGCTGTCAGCGGCGCGCACGTGCCTTCACGACACCTCCTCTTCCTCCGGCGCAGGTTAGGTGCTTTCCTGGCTTGGCTGGGGAACCTGATGCAGCACAGCTGCAGGGAAAACACCCGCTCGCTTTAAATGAAGGTTTTGTCCCGGATATCTGCAGGGCCGTGGGTGTTTCCGCCCTGTTTCTGGGAGCGCAAAGCCTGCCTGGCTTTCCTCAGCACATCCCGAGGGGTGGCATGGCGTGTTCGCAGAGCCAGAGCTCAGTAAGCTGGGTAAAATCTTGTGAGCAGGATGAAGCGGAATGATGCTCCCCCAAACCTGTGGCATAGTCCAGGCTCAGCACCCAGCGAGCTCTTGCGGGACGGGGCCGCAGGCAGCATCGCTGCGGGGACCTGGGGCACAAACTGAATTTGCTTGCAGATGTTTGGGGCAGCAGTTCTCGAGTCCTCTCCTCTGTCCCAGGCCAAAGCAGGGGATGATCCTGAGAGCAGCAGCTCAGCCTCCGCTGCAGGGGTCTCCAGGGAAGGGACTGATGGACTGCCAGGACCAAACTCCGTGAGGCCTTTCTGTCCTCAGGCTGAGTGGGGAGCAACTTTCAGCAGCCCTTGACCTGGGCCTCCAGGTCCAGTTTGCAGCTGCTTTGCACAAGGGACCTTTTGATGGGTGCATGTGTGGGGAGCCCCACCAGGACCGCCCCCGGCGAGGGATGC
>NW_010252159.1:4143-26773 GCF_000690775.1 Eurypyga helias | reverse complement strand
TAGCCGGTGCTCACGATAGGATCGCTGAGGCAGGGAGGGGAGCAGCCCTGTGGCAGCAATTGCAAAACATCATGTTTTTCTTCAAATTTCAGTTCTGAGCCACTAAAAAAAACCCCAAGTGTGGAGCAGACGCAGCCTAAGGTGGTACCTTTTGTCTTGACACAGGGCAAGCCCAGATGCAGCCAACACCTTAAAACCACCGGAAGCCTCGAGAAGAGCAGTGTGGTTGTTGCATGGCTGTCACAACCCTGCCAGCTCCCAGTGACAGGCAGGGTTTGGGGGTGGGGGCTGGTTCTGGAGTTGGGCCCCATCAAGGGCTGGGGTCGTGGCTGTGCAGCCCCACGGCCCCTCGTGAAGCCACAGAATTGAGGTCGTGGTGGTGAGGAGGGGACGGTGTTTGCGTCTTGCTGGGGACAGCATCTCAGCAGCCTCTCGGAGGTGGGAGCCGAGACCACGGGTGGGAGAAGGCTCTGTGTGAGCTTGGCCACCGTCCCCTCCCTGGCTGGGTGGAAATGTCTGGGGGCAGCATCGCCCTGAGACATGGCGGGAGCAGAGCCGTGGGCTGAAGGACAGGGCTGCGGCCACACCTTGCAGACCCTTCCTCCATGCCTGAGCATCACCCTGATTTTGAGAGCTTTCGTCTGCCTTTTCTGCCTCCACAACTTCCAGCTCGGGCAGCTGCTGTTTCAGCAGCACCATGACCTGTTCGCAGCCCCTGGTCCCTGCGTGTGCCAGGGTGCAAGGTCCAACCCTGGGCACTGACATCCAAAGGGTCCTTCCTGGCCTGGGAGGGTGCAGCTGCCCCCACCCCTGCACTCTGCCCACACCCTGCCAGCACCATGAGCGCCAAAACCATCGGTGCTGGTGGGAAGTTGGGCCATGAGGAACACGGCTCATTCCTGTGGGTACCGCGCTGGGGATGGCAAGAACAGACCCACTTTGTGTCAGCCCAGTCTCCCCACCTGGTGCCCCCCATCCTGCTTGGGGCATCACCCCCCAGGGCACCCATCCTGCACCCAGCACCTGGCACCCATCCCCGGCTGCCCCCCACCACTGCGCCCTGTGCCAGTGCCTCACCCAGCCCCAGCTCCCCTCCCTGTCCCCAAGCCTGGGCAGCGCTGTCCCCTCTCCAGCGGGGACACTGGGCAGGCTCCTGGCACCTCCCAGAAAGCAGCAAGGGACCACAATGGGTGCAGGAGAGGACAGAGCTTAGAGACGAGGTGGCAGGAAGAGAGGGTGACATCCCCAGGGTGCCCAAGGGAGACAGGGTGGGGGGACCCCAGCAAGGGCCCCGCTTGCACTCACCATGGTGTCCCTGTGTCTTGCCGTGGGGCCGGGGCACTTGGGGCTACTGTCACCGAGGGCTCAGGGCCATCCCGAAGCACTTGCTCTTGTGTTTCTGCTGCAACTACAGATTTCAACTAATTTTTTTTCCTCCTCCCACTTCCTCATTTCGTGTCTGTTTGCTGGGGGTGGGGAGGACAAGCGTGGCTCTCTGCTGCAGGGGGTGGCCTTAGGGTGGCTCTGCCCAGGGTCACCCCACCACCTCTGCTGCAGACGGGTGCTGGGGGTCACCGACCTGGGTGAGTGGGTGGATGCTGGGTGGAGTCCGTCAGGGATGCTCGGAGCCTCCATAAACCTGTCCCCTGCCCCGAGGTGAGTCTGATGTGGCCCTTCCTGGGGCAGCCAAGTCAGTGCTCGGGGATGCTCTATGTTAAGGTGGTTTCAGGAGCAAAATGCTTTTGGTTGCTGCTTTTTTTTTCATGTCTTTTCAATAAAAAAAGCCACACGAGGAAACATTTTGGCCTCGAATGGGCCAAAGCCATTTCAGAAAGACCATTGCTGGAGCGGAGTGGGGAAAGCCCCAGTGATGTCCTCACTGAGACTGCAGAGCCAGTGCTCCTGCAAACCCTGCGCAGACGGACACGTCTTCATGCAACAGCCCTGGGCTGCAAAGGCACCTGTGCAAACCCCAGCTCCCTGCGATGCTGCTGCCGTCCCCAGCCCCGCCGCACTGCGTGGTTCCTGTCAAGGGTCCTTCGGTCCCCAGCCCCACTGCACTGCGTGGTTCCTGCCCTACCCAAGGGTCCTTCGGTGCGTGCCCAGCTCCTTGGCAGTGGTCAGCCCCCCACCAGAAAGCAAACAAGAAGGGGCAAAGAAAACAGGTATGCCGGGCCAATCGCCACCTCTCCAACCCGCTCCGGTCACTGCAGGGAAAACCCTTCCCTGCTGCCCAAACCCCTCCTTCTGCACGAGCACAAGGAGATCGTGGTGCGGGGCTGCCCAGAGCCCGGACTTGCTGCTGGAGAAACAAGACTGGGACCAGAAGCTGCACCCGGGATCGTAGCTACTCCTTTATTATAAATCATGCCGTTATGTCGCTCCTCCTCAGAGTTAGTATGTTAAACATTTTTCATTATATATATATCTATATAAAAAGGTGAAAACACCCCCTCCCCTCACCAAAATGTCAGAACGGAGCATGGCACCAGGAAGGAAGACAAACGAAGGCCCGCTCGACAGCCAGTCGGGGTTTGCCGAGTACCAGAACGGCTGCGGCGGCGGGCGAGCGGGTAAGAATACAGACGGGAGTGACACGTGGGCTGGCAGGGCAGAGGGGCTTGCTCTGGGGAGAGAGGGCTGTCCCCCTCCCTGCACTGTGCGGATGACCCCCAAGGGGAACAGAACATGGCTCTGGATAACATTTCCCATCTCTGTGATGCAGAAAGTCCCGAAAATAATAACAACAACAACAGTAATGCTAAAAAAAAGCACGTGCTTTGTAGATTGGAAATTCAGGTCTCCTTGGCAGGCTGCAGTGGCCCATGGGGAATCACTGAATCATTCAGGTTGGAAAAGACCCTTAAGATCAAGTCCAACCGTTAACCCAACACTAAACCATGTCCCTAAGCACCACTCACACACGACTTAAATCCCTCCAGGGCTGGTGACTCCACCACCTCCCTGGGCAGCCCGTTCCAATCCTGACAGCCCTTCCAGGGAAGAAATTTTCCCTCATACCCAATCTGAACCACCCCTGGTGCAAATTGAGGACTTTTCCTCTTGTCCTATCACTGGTCACTTGGGAGAAGAGACCGACCCCACCTCTCTGCACCCTCCTTTCAGGGAGCTGCAGAGAGCGATCAGGTCTGCCCTGAGCCTCCTCTTCTCCAGGCTGAACCCCCACAGCTCCCTCAGCCATTCCTCACAGGAATTGCTGTGTGTCAGCCCAGAACTAGCCAGGAGGTGACCTGGGGGAATTTCAAGCCTGCTCTTTTCCCATCATTAGAGGTCTCCTGGGGCAGAGGAGCGGGTGGCACTGGGACCAGGCACCCTGAGGCCACAGCAGCATGCGGCAAGGCTGCCTTTGGAGGCAAAGCACCTTTCGGAGGCAAAGCACCTTTCAGAGGCAAAGCACCTTTGGAAGTAAAGCACCTTTGGAAGTAATGCACCTTTCAAGGCCATGGCGTTTGCTGGGGAGGGCCCTGCCAGGACCAGGCAGATGGTCCCAAGTCATGGCTCGGCACTGGGGACACTGTGATCGAGACAGTTCTCACCCTGCATCCTCCTTTGCTTTGATTCCTGCAGCCCAGCATGTCCTTGACACCCATTAAGTGACTGCAACCCCAAGCATGCCTCGGCCCTGACCTCAGCTTGCGCTCTGAGGTGTTTCTAGAATAAAAAATGGTCCTAAGAGTGACAAGGGCTTTGAGGAAAAACAGGGGGACACCCCCATCAAAGTAGGTTGTTAAGAGAATTTGAATAACCCCCTCTCCCAATTAAACTGGTGTCACTGCTCTGCTCACTGTGCGACCTGCTGTCCGTCCCCTGCTGCGTGTCCCAAGATGACAGGAGTCAAACCCTGAAAACCATATTCTGCCCCAACCCCCCTCCCCACGACAGCTCATCTTCGTCCATCACCCAGAAGCCACAAGCCACGCTTGTCGCCCGTGGCACCTGAAACCTCCTCCCTGTCTCCCCTGGGATCCCCAAGGGAAAGGCCCCCAGCGCGCTCAGCCCCCCCGGGGACGTCCCCCTGTGAGCATGATGTCCCATGATGCCCTCGGGACACGGATGTGGAAGCAGACGAGGCAGGAACAGGGCGAGTGGGGCCGCTTCGGTGGCTGTCTCAGCGCCTGCAGGACCTGGGTCCGCTACTAATAAATAACAACGTCAGAATTTCAAGTAATGTCCCTGCTGCCGCGCTCTGCTCAGCTCCTCCCTCCCCACTGCTCATCGACCGGCTCCTTTGCAGCGGGCCATGGTGGTGTCTGCAGTGGCTGGCAGTGGTTTAACTGGGAACCTGCCATTGCGAAGCTCGGGGGCGAAGGGTGCATGTCTTTGGGGGACGGGTTTGGGTGACGCCGGCTCCCACTGGAAGCACGACCAGTGTCTGTATTGGACCCAGGGGAGATTCCCGGGGCGGAGACGAAGGGCACGGCTCAGTGGCCCTCCGGCGTAGCTTTTGCCTTCCAGTTTTCCCATGGGGGTCACGCTGTGTCCCTAGTGCCCCTGGCATGTTTTACAGCACATCTGTCGGAAGTAGGTCCGGCTGCAGAACTTGAACTTCAGGACGAGCGGGCAGTAGGCCACCTTGTTCACATCCTTGCACTCTGGATGGGCGACAGAGGGAAGCAGGGTTACAGCTGCCTCGGGGTGAGCAGCCCCATGGGGGCTGTGCAAGTCCTTTTGCACCCCAGTGCCCAGCTCCTGGGGGCGTTTTGTCAGGAAGCAGCAAGATGCAGCTACAAGAAGCTACTGAGAACCTCACTGCTGAAAGCCTCTCTTTGCAGAGGGTTACTGCACTTACCAGGGTCACAGCATGCCAGTTTGGCCTGGGGTCAGAGAGGACAGCAGCAGTCTCCCCATGACAGCTGTACCCCACAGCACCTGCAGCCCAACTCGGGCTGTGGGGGCTCTGGTGTCCCTGTATCATGTAGCCCCATGGATGGCAGTGCTCCACGTTTCCCTCCCTGGTCTCCCCATCTCCCTCACCTTCAGGGTTGTCCGTAGGTCCCGATTCGCACTTGGTCTCACACTGCTGCATGCCAGGGGGCTGCAGGGTCTCCGCACAGTCACTGGATGGCTGCCCGGTGTGAGCCAGGCACTGGACGGATCTTCTTTGCTGGCCAAGGCCACACTGCGCAGAGCACTGCCGGGAAACAGCACAGCATGGAGCCGCTTTAGGCTTTAGGGTTAGGACTGCCATGGCTTTAGTAACTCTGGAGGTGAAGGCATGGCCAGGCCTTAGGAGATGCAAAGGGTGCTGGATGCAGTTGTCCCTTCCCTCCCAACACCTGCAGGAACCTCACCAGCACGACTGAGCGCTGCAGCCCTGCTTCCTGAAAAGCTTGGTTAGCACTCTGGGGCTCAGTGAGGGTGTCTCCATTCAGCCCTAAATCACTGGCCTTTCCCAGGCCTCCTGCACCCCGATGTCACCCTGCCGCTCGAGGGGTGTTAGAGGGAAGGGAGGACTGTCAGCATCACCCCGCTGCAGGCGCTGGGATGGGCTGTGGCAGGTGGACCAGCAGTGGCCTCACTTGCAGCCAGCCCAGCCCACCCCCGCAGCCCGTCACTCCCACTGCACTGCTCGCCATCCTCACTGCCCTGCTGCCCCCCAGATACCCACAGGGACACTCTGACGACTTCTGTGGTGCCCTGCTCAGCCCACAAGACTCCCTGGGTCAGGTGTGCACTGCTGAGGCAAGGGGGGACAAAAAACATCACCACAGAGTCCTGCTGCTCCCCAGATAGTTGTGGTGGCCACACTGGGTTCTGCTAGCAGGTAAAAGCCCCACGTGGACTACGATTTGAGGGGCGGGGGAGGCAGAGTCTTCTCTTTCAATAACCCCATGGACAGGATCGTCCCTACCTCTCCCCACTCGCCGGTCACCCAGCGTGGTGGTGGGCAGCGCCGCAGGTTGCACCTCATGCTGGTCGGGGGCTTGGAGCCTTCGTAGCACTGGGAGGTGGGCAGAGTCGCGCTGTGGTCACCACTCTTGCACAGGACAATGCGGTGGCGGAAACCTGGCCCACAGCTTGGGGTGCACTGCAAGGAGAGGACACAGGCGGTCAGGATGCACGGCAAAGAGCAGAGAGCGGCGGCACGGGCTCTCCCCACCAGTGCTCCCACCTTGCTTGTCTCCTGAGCTACAAGACCCTTTCCCACAGACTCTCCATGGCCAGCAGTCATCACCGATGCTCTGGCCAGTGAATGACACTGTCCTAAGGAGCAGTGCCATCAGAGAGGTGAGGGCTGAGGTGAGCACTTACCTCAGACCAGTCCAGGGTGACCCACTCCGGAGGGCACGTCTGGTTATTGCAAGGCTCAAGCATCTTTGGCCGTGGATGGGTGCAAGAAGCATCATCCAAGGCCTTCTCCTCGGTGGCAGAGATCTTACGCTTGCAGAAGACGCTGCGTGTGCGGACGCCTTCGTTGCAACTTCGGCTGCATTCAGACCAGTTCCCAATCACCCAGCTGGAGACAGGTAAAAGAGCAAAACGTGTGAAGGGCACGGTGGTCCATGCTTGCCCCCATACTCCTGTACACAGCCCTATTCCCACTCTGGCTGCAGCCTCCCAGGCAGCTCTGGTTGAACCAGAGTTCCTCCACATCTCCCTTTCCCCTTCAAGTGAGGGGCAGGGGCCAGTCATGGGAGGGCTGGGACAATTTCTGAGAGACTGTGCTGAGTATCTGCTGTGCACCAAAGGACCAGATGGGGAGGGCTCCTTTCTGCAAGTACCACAGCAGCACAGGGAGGAGGTCACACTACAGGGACCATCCTCGGCCAACAGGCCATGTGCTCAGCACATCTCTCACCGAGCAAGGCACGGTGTAGCCTCCTGCACAGTCTGCTAGGAGACTGTGGTGGAGACAGGTTTCTGCTCCCTGCATCCCTACTGCCCCTTCCTGGCAGTGATGCACTTGGGCTGTGCAGGCTGCACACTGTACTGTGCTCGTGATGGGGCACAGAGGAGAAAATTGTTCCCCCTCCCCAGCAGAGCTGCTCTGGCCAGGTAGTGTCACCCCTGGGTACTGTGGCAGGGGACTCTGACTTGCGAATGGCAGAAAGGGGGCAATTTCACCCTCCTCCACCCTGGCTTTTCCACCCACGCTCCCTCAATCTGCTCCAAGCTGTGGTACTCACGCCGGGGGGCACGGTTCGGTATTGCACGGCCTCTGCCGCTCTGGCATTTTGGTTTCAGGGCTACAGAAATGGTTGAAGACAGTTGAACCATCAGATAGCTTCTTGCATACCACAGACTGGATCTGGCTGCCTACCAAGAAAAAGAGGCGAGGGGGAAAGAGGGTAGGACCCTGAGGCTAGTGCTGAGCCAGGCTGCAGGTATGAGCCCCCCAGCTCTGCTCCCATGTGGGCAATGTGGTGGGACAGCCACTTGTCACTACACCTCCTCAAGCATGAACCTCCTTCTCTACTCAAAACCAAGGTCTCCTTTGCCTCTAACATCTCCACAAAAACATGGATGGGGTGCAGGCTCACCAGCCAGGGCAGGACCCAGCAGAGTTTGCAGAGGATGGAGGATCAAAGTGTTCCTGGGATCTTGTCCTCAAATAAACCTGTTCTAACCTTGGTCTTGTGACACTTTCTGGGCAGTACTGAGAGGAATAGCTGGAACAAGAGGTGGCAGCACTTTGTCAAGGCCTAGCACACAAGACCAGGTCCAGGGCCCTTAGCTTTAAGCAGGGAACATTATTAAGCCTCGCTTTTGAAACTGCCTCTCTCTTCTGAACTCCAGCTCAGTCACTCACACCCAGGTTTTCCAGAGTCACGAGACATGGCGCAAACCTTTGTGTCAATCCCCACGGGAACCAGCCCAAGGGATTCAGGAAAGCATCAGCAGTATTTCAGTTCAAAAACGTGTAGATCTGAAGGCCAGAGGGGCTGCTGCAGTCGGCTAACTGTCCTGCATGGCACAAGTAAACGAATTTCAAGCGTATCATGCCACCTTCCATCACCTCTACCACCTACACCTGCGGTCCAGCTGAAGAACCGCATCCAGGAGGTTTGCCCTGACACTGCCCACAAGAGCACGGTGACACCAGCTCGCGTGTGGCCGAGCGCAGGGTGGGGGTAGGTAGGAACCCGAGATCTCCTTCAGAGCAAAGCAGATGCTGATGTCCATGTGCTGTCTCATGGACACAGTGTGTGGGAGTTACGAGAGTGCAGATACATGTGTCCCCCAGCCAACATGGGGTCAAACCTCACCCCCTGCACACAGCACTGAGCATTTTGTCCACGGGGTGTAGTGCCAGGAGTACTGGTTCGAGCCATCCCTGCCGATGGGTGCATTGAACTTGTACCGGATCCCCTGCAGCTCTGTCCGCACAAGGACCTGTGGAGAAAGGCACCACCGAGGCATCAGTGCCACCGAAGTCCAGCATGGTCGTGACCATCCGGATGGTATCCCATGGCCTCAGTGCACTCTCTAAAATCCAGGGCAGCTGAAATCTCCCCCCCTTCCCTTTCCAGTCCCTTCCAGCACTGACATGGCAGCCACCAGTGATGACACTGCTGCAGCCATGAAGGTGACACAATCAGAGAACAAGTTCCCGTGCACTTAAAGACTGAATCGTTCCAAAGCCTGGCAGACTAGGGAGGGAGACGTGAGAATTTAGCCCAATCTACCTCTGATCTCTGTGACCCTTTACTCTGGACAGCAAGGACAGGGGCTGATTAGCTCCAATTCCCATGTTGTCACGGCAAGGTCTCAGCCCAGCCCAGGCCCACACCAGGTGGGGGTATGAAGGACCCATGTTACCAACCATGACAAAGAGGGTGACGTTGGTGGGTCCCAAGGCCTCCAGGGACTCAGGCTCCTCTGGGGATCTCCTGTAGTGGAATGTGGTGCCTGCGATGTCGAAGCGTCGCGGGGGGTCAATGGAGAGCTTCCCGTTGATGTAATACTCGCCGCTCTCCCCTCTCAGTGCTGCGAGGACAGAGGAGCAAGGGTTAGCAGAAAGGCGGAACGTACCTGGATCCGGCTTCAGCTGGCGACTTCTCATCTGCCAGGCTACAGCAGAGGGTGAGTGTCATCAGCATCATTGTACAGGGAGGGAATAGGTAGGGCAAATAAAGTAGGTGCCTGGGTCAGAGTCACACAGAAAGTCACGAGCAGAGGTGGGACTAAAGTAGCCATGGTCTTGCCTCAATCTGCCCATCACCTCTCTGCGGAAGGATGCTGCTGTGGGGAGCTCAGTCAGCTGCCCGGGGTGGTGACGGGGACACCTGGCAGTCTGAGAAGTGGTGGCCATGAAGCCAGGCTCAAACCCAGCTGTGCAAACTGGGTCTTGGCTGCTGGGGCTACTGGAGGAGGCTGGTCCCCAGCAGCCTGGCTGTGGTTGCCCAAGCGAGTCACTAGAGGGGGATCGGCTCGTTTGGAGATCAGCTTGTTTGGAGGAGATCGCCTCGTATTCCCACATCCTCCCTGCTTTCTCTCTGCCACCAACACCATGCTGGCACCCAGCTCTACATCACTCCTGCCCTCACTGCTGGCAATGACCTCATTGCCATGATGCTCTGGGGCGGGGAGGATGCTCTGTACTGAGGAGGGTGGCGGATAATCCCTCCACTCCCACCAAGGTGCAGGGACAGACCCTGGAGTGGGAGGCTGGTGGCAGCAGCTGATAGTGATACGAGCTTGGGCTGTGCCTTGTGTGCACAGACATCCAGTCTGGATGGACACGAGGAGTCCCCAGTATACGTGGGCTGGGCAGGGAGGGATGCCAACATCTCCTAACCCAGCAAAGGGAGCTGGCCTGAAGGGATGCTGCCAGGAAAGCCCCGCTGTAACCTCCTACCAACGCAGGCTCCTGCTCCCGGAGAGCCGCAGTGCGGAGGCAGCCAGCAGCAAGTCAGCAGTGAGCATCCCTGCCCACCCCTCCATCTCCACTGCCCATCACTTGGAGGGCAGAAAGAGAAGAAAAGGGGAAAGAAAAAAGCCCATTGCAAGAACAAGCCACAGTCTGGCTGGAAAATTAAACCCAAGGAAAGTGTGAGCAGGTCTATTTTTAATCCCCAGACCAACATGCTGGCAGAGGGGGGAATGCCAAGGAGCCACAGCCAGTGCCAGGAATGGTGGGGTGTGGGGTTTGCTCAGGGTTACACTGCTGAGCAGTGAGCGCAGGACAGAGGCAGTGATGCAGCGAGACAGGGGCTGTGTGGGCCACACTGACATGGGACACGCTTCCCTGACAGCAGGCCCTGCTGCCTTCCTCTGCCCCCAGCCCCTAGCTGGGACCCCCAACCCCATCCTCTGCTGCAGTGGAAGCTTTTCCTTGCTGGGTCTTTCCCACACCCTATTAACCGCAGGAAAATGGCAGACCAAGGGGTGTCTGGATGGGATTTCAGTATCTCCCAGCCCCATCTCACCTAGGTAGTTGATGGAGAGGTTCAGCTCCCGGATGTCGATGTGGACGGAGCCCTTGGGAATCTGGATCACCTCCTCGTAACCTGTGAGACAACCCAGGGCTGGTGAGAAGTGATGCTCAGCCTCCGAGCCGGGAACCAACCCCGCCCTGGGTTGGATGGGAGTGTGTACGACCCCGTTACCCGTGACCAAAACACTGAACGAGCTGCTGGCAGTGGAGAGGTGTTCCTTCAGCCACCCATGGCAATTCACTGGAGAAAGCACTATGGCGTGCCAGCACAGTGGCTTGCTTGCTTTGCAGTGCAGGCTGTCATGGTGGGACTGGCCATGATGGGGAGGTGCTGGGGAGCTGGGAACTCCATGGGCATCCTCACAGCCTGGCTTGAGGGCATCGTGCACTGGGGAGGAGGGACGGAGCTTGGCACTCTGTGTCAGGGACTTGGGTGTCAGTGGTGGCTGGGGCACGATTTAGTGAACAGCAGCAATTGCTTCCTGCTTGCTGCCTGGTCCTACCCTGTGGGGTGTTTCTCTGGGATATGTCCCTGTGTGTCCCCAGGAGCAGGTGAAGTCAAGGAGGGACTCGAGGGTGGGTGATGCTGGCCACGCTGCTTTCTCCCTACCTCCCTCCGGCAGGGACTGGTTGAAGACGCCCTCAACAGTCTCACAGGAGCTGCCGTCTCCCCCGCACACACGACACTTGTCCTCCTTCGAGTCAGAGCCCAGGACACGGTCACAGCCCACATGCTGGAGGAAGGAGCAGCAGCGAATTAGCCATCTTGGTGGGGCCTTGTCCTCCCCACACTCGCAGCACCCAGGAAACCCATCCCTGGGGCTCCACATCACTCCCCTCCATTGCACTGTACACCAGCTCAGCAACATCACCTCTGCCCAGCACCATCTTTCTGCCACCCCTCCCCAGGGATGGCCCTGGGGGGTCTCCTTCTAAGGACGGGGGGGCACAGGCAGAAATCCTGGGACTGTGGGATAAGGCAGAGGTCAGGGTGCCTGCGCTGAGCTGGTGGAGCTGCAGCACCAGCATAGTGGCAGTGAGCCCATGTGAAGCCTCTGGCTCTGCCCCACAGTATGTGGGCTAGCAAGCAGGTCACCAGCATGGCTGTGGCTACCTATGGTGCAATCCTCCTTTTGTTCCACAGCATATTCAGCCCCACAGAGACAAAAATATCCCAGAGACACAGGAAGGGAGACAGACAGAGACAGAGAGGGAGCCTGTCTGCCTGCCTGCTGGGGAACATTCACCACCCCCACAGCGCTTTCTTATAATTAAACTTTTATAGCCCTCCAGATCCCATTTCAAGGGAAATATCAAGTGTCTGGGGCTACGTGGGTGTAAATGCAGAGACCCAGCACTAACGCAGGCCAGTGTGGCAGCTGGGGCATGGAGAGTGGATGGACACAAGCCCAGAGATGGATGTGCTCCTGCTCTCATAGGTGAACCAGGTGCCTGGGTAGAGGGGTGCCCCAGTGTGTGTGGGCAGGAGACCCCTCCTGCCCGAGGGTCTGCCCTTGCCTCCCCATCCCGAGGCTGTCGCACACCCTGGCAGCACCTTGCACTCCCCATTGACGCAGATGTCGTTGGAGTCCTGCCGGCATGGTGTCCCGTCCACCACGGCTGCGGCTCGTTCTGTGTAGAAATTGAAACCCTCGGCCAGGCAGTTGAGGGAACAGGCTTTCACACCCCCTTGGAAAGAAGCACAGGTTCAAATGATGCTGATGGAGAGGAGAGAGAGGAAAGACGTGGGGAGCCAGACCTGGATAAGGGCTGCCTTACCCTCGGCCTCCCCACGCCTCCATCCTGTGCCTCGCCCACTGCACAGCTCCAGGTACTCAGGAGGGTGTCCCTGATGAATGGAGGGACCCACAGAGGGACCCAGGCACCCTCCTTATTAACAGCACTGAGTCAAGATCCTTGAACTAGACACCGACACGTGGTGAGACACGGTCCCTTCTGCACAGCCTGGGACACATGGCCTGTATGTGGCAAGGAAGGAAACAAACTGACTTGTTCTTATCTGGTGTTGGTCACTCCTGGGTCTCCTGGCACTTTAGAAGGGCTGTTGGCACCTCTGTGCCCATTTTACAGACAGGGAAACAGAGGCAGCAGCTCTTAAGTGACTTGTCCAAGGTTTTTCAGCTACTAGACCACAGCAACCAAGTTTTTCAGCTCCTAAACCAGTTACTAGGCCACAGCAACCATTTCTGTTCAAGGCTGGTGGATACTGTGTCCTTCACAGTGAAGATGACAACAACAGAACGAGATGAAGGAGAAGGATGCTCAAGTCATAGCTAAAACACCTGCTTCCCAACACCCTTTGCCAAATCACCATCTAAGGAACAGAGGCTGGATATCTGGATATTAGCTTACGGTGCCTGGGAGACAGAGGTGGGACTGGTTATGGAAGGAGACACCTGAGCAGAGCAGTTTCCTGCCTCCTGTCATTGGATTTTATCAAATGCTGGTGCAGATCGTGGCATTTGCTGCCTTTACTAAGCACCCCAAGGAGACCCAACAGCCTCATGACCCTGGCAGAGAGGTGCATGCCTGAACTGTGGCAGTTTGTTCCTGCAGGCACTGGCAACAGTGGTGAGCCCTGTGCCAGAGCTGGGAAGCACCTAGGACTGAGGCAACCAAAATGTGCAAAACTTGTAACTCGATACAGCACATCAAAGGGCAGACGGAGGGGAGGGGGGGCACAGCTGTGCCTGGGAGCACCCGAATGCACCTGGGGAAGAGCGAGCAAAGCGAGGAGAGGGAAAAGAGGAGGAGACATGAGAGGGGAATTCAGCAGCTTGGAGGCATGCTGTCCAGCAGGATGCCTGGGCAAGCCCCTAGAGAAGGTGCTCTCTCCCTTCCTTCTGGAGAGCCAAGCCCCTCCGCAGCGCACCGGGCTCTCCCCTGCCTGGCCAGGGAGCTCTACGGCCACCGAGGGGGACAGCGCATGACCCTGAAAACCTCCCCAGCCATCTAACTATGGCACGCCTGGACCCCAGGTCTGTCCAGCCAGACCTCGACTGCAAAGCATCACCAGCAAGAGAAGAAAACACAAGTCACAAGGGACCTACGCTGGCTGCAGGATCTTCCAGCTTGGAGAGGCTGTGCTGGAAAATCCAACCAGCAACTGCACGCCCCGAGCATGCAACTGTCCCACCAGCCTGGGAGCCGGGCTTGAGCTGGCCCTTCCTGAGAGGTAGCCGTGATTCAGCCACTGCTCGCTGGCTCGGGAGCATCTCTCCGGCTGGTGGCCTCGCTGCTAGCAGCACTTCGTCACACGTGGGACCCTTCGTCCCTGCCCGTGCGCAGCTTGCCGAGGCTGTGCTCTCTTGCTGTCACTGAAGTGCAGGGCAGACTATGCAATGACACAGAACTGAGGAACAGCCAGAAACTTGGGCTTTCATTTCAGGCCTCTCAGATGGGTTTGCTAAGCTATTCCCATGCACTCCCTGTTCCCTTCCTTGTCTCCCACTGTAAGGAAAAGAGAGACCCACTGCAGACACTTTGCTGCAGTTCCCTGGTGTCAGCTCACCCCTGCCACAGACTGTTTCCACCTTGCTTCCAGATCTGGCTCCATTTTGGCGGTCCCTAATCAGCTGCAGGATCCTCCTTTTTTATCATAACTCCCCACCACTGCTGCCCCACGCCCAGGCTGGCACTCAGCCTCCTCCATCAGCAAGCAGCCCCGAGTGTAATCGTCACAGCCCAGAAAGAGGAGCCCGTGGGGCAAACTGGAACAAAAAACACAACTAGAAGAAGGAAAAATAAAATAAAAGAAAGAGGGAAAATAAAAGATGGGGGGTTGGTGGCAGGAAGCCACATTTCTTCCTTTGCCTTAAGCATCCTGCCTTTGTCACAGGGCTGCAAAAATGGTGTGAGTGCATGAACTCAGCTCACTGCAGAGCCGGGGTACTCATGGTTTCCTCATTGCTCTCCTCTTGCTGGAGCCCAGGAGAATTCATGTGTGCGCACGCGTGCGCGTGTACGCTTAAATCCCTAATGATTCAACCTCCTTTGGAAGAGAGATCAGCAGAGTGGGAGCGAAGTGCACGGAAGAGAGCAAGCCCTCCATGCTGCAACAGTTGCTCTGGTTCCAACCCATCACCGGCAAAGACCCATCCCTGCTGATGGAGGCCTTGTGTCCCGGTGGCTCTGAGCATCTTGTGAGCACAGAGGGAGCTTGGGAAGCAGCCGCTGAGCAGAAGGAAGTCAGCACCCATCACTTTCCTGCCTGCAAGAGCTGACAGAGGGTGCTGGACTTGGAGGACCATGCATGAAGCTGGGACTTGGGGCTCCTGTGGTCATACTGTCACCCAGCTGCTGCTCCATGTGGGATGAGTCTGGCTGGCGCTCCTCATCCAGCCACTTAGGAAAGGCTGGGGGTTTCTGCCCTTAAAAGAAAAAGTCTTATGGAAGAGAAATAGGGAGAGGGAGAATGAAGGAGGAAGTGGGAGAGAGTGGGGTGACCCTGCATTGGTATCTGTATCCTGACTGCAGCTGCTCCTGTGAGTCATCTGGGCTGCTGGAGCTCAGGACCGGTCCCCAACACACCACCCCTGGTGACAATTTCCAGGCTGCGTTTGTCCTTGGCAGCCAGGTCACCCTCCCACTGATCAGAGGAAAGGGCAGCTGGTATCACTGTCCAGCGTCTCTCGGGAACTCGACTCTCCTTGGCACTCAGACAGCCAAGAGGTACTCACGTGGTCTGGGTATCACCTCGTCCTTCTTTAGGTGGTTCCTTAAAAAGGCACCATTCTAAAGCCTGACATCAGTGACAACTGCTTGTCCGCACGACAGAAACACTGACCACAGCAACATGGCCAGGATGAGCTTTGGACCCCAAAACGACTGAAATACCACAACACGCCTTGACATTCCTGAGGATGGGGAATTAAGGACCATATTTTCACCAGGATCCAGCCCATCATCTCCCAGCATGTGAATAGTTTGGTGGGACCTGTGCTTTTTGGGGTGGGAGCCTGAGGCCTGGCAGAGCAAGGCAGCACCCTGCAACCTCCCAGACTGGCTCACTGCTGCCCAGCGATACCCGCGTCTGCAGGATCCTCAGCACAAGCCCCGTGGGGCATTTGGCAGCGGAGGGGCAGGAGAGGCTCTGCAGTGACCACTGTCACTGGTGCAAGGTGGGTTCACCACCATGGGATAAAAACCCACTTCCCACAGAATGAGTGGGACCCCCTCAGCCTGCCCACTGCCTGGTGAATGTTACTAATTGACTGGGAAACAAGCAGCAGATAAAACCATAAAACCCCAAAGAGCACAGGGTCTGCTGTAACGCTGTGCAGGTCCCTAGCCCCCTGCCCCCAGAGAGGCAAACTCCCTGGCCAGGCACAGAGCAGCCCACCCTTCACTTGGAGTCAGCAACAGCCAGGTCTGCTGTGGGTCCTCCTTTTAATATTTAATATAGCTGTTAAACTAGAACAGAACATAGCATTTTCAGTTGGCTACGCAGTGCCTCAGAGGATGTTTTGTTCCTCCTGCCTGCTCTGTCCCACAGAAGAATTAAAGCGCATTATAATTTATGATAAGCAATCTCCTGTTTTCTGCAAGCCTCTGCTCCTCCCCATCCCTCTCCCAGCCCCGTGTGCTGCTCCACTCTCCCTCGGCTCTTGCATCCGCCAAGAGCAAAATGAATAACTAAGCGAATAAAGCAAAATAAACAAACAATTAAAGGCACATTCCACGAGGTATCTGCTGACTGTTGAACTCCGAAAGGCTGAGCTCAGCGCTTCTTGCTGGGGCTGTGCCTTCAGATCCCGGGATCTGGGCTCCAGGACCATTATAAATCATCACCAGGAAAACACATCATACCGGCCCCGTGCAAAACCCGACCCCAACTTGCTGGTGACCCAGCGGCTGGGGTCAGGCAGGTGGCTCCTTCCCTTCCCAAACTCCCTGTGGGATCGGTGCCTGCCCCTAACTAAGCCAGTGGGGTAACTCCTTGTCTTCAGGGTGGGGGTGCTCTGTGCCTGGGATATTTCCCCAAAATACCGTGGGGCTGGCATCTGAAGGGCAAATGGCACAGGCACCCCTGCATGACCACACATTTTGGCAAGGGGATGGCTCAGGGGTGCAGTGCCAAAGGCAGTGGCTGAGCTGAGCAGGGGAAGAGGCTCAGCAGAACGCCAGGGTGGTGAACGGCTCCCAGAGAAGGGAAACATGCCCAAAAGCAACCTGAAGAGCAGATATGCTGCACGGCAGACTGCCTGGGATGAGGCTGCCAACAAGGATGGATCCTGGAGGGGTTGCTTGTGCCTGCAGGGAAGGAGGGACTGACACTCACTACCCCAGAGCTCTCTGGACCACTGGAAGAGCCCAGAAGGGAGTGAGGGAGACGGCAGCCAGCCGTCTCTATGCCGCCTCTATGCCGCCCTGATGCTGGGGTAGAGGGGCCTGATAGCACAGGGGTTACAGGGGAAGACACGGGTCCTGACTGCAAAACACCTGTGGCAAGGAGAAGCCAAGGGGGGGGGCATTCCCTGGGGGTCTGATCTGTGGGTGAAGGTGGAAGGGATGTTCCCTGCCTCCCCCACAGATGCACCTCTGACACCCAAACAACACCAAAAAGCACAAAATGCTGCAGGCAGGTGAAGAGGCGAGTATATGTGCTGCTGAAGTCACAGCCACAGAATCATAGAATGGTTTGGGTTGGAAGGGACCTTCAAAGCCCATCTAGTTCCAACCCCCCTGCCATGGGCAGGGACACCTTCCACTAGACCAGGTTGCTCCAAGCTCCATCCAGCCTGGCCTTGGACACTTCCAGGGATGGGGCATCCACAGCTTCTCTGGGCAACCTGTCCCACTGCCTCACCAGTCTCATTGTACACCTCCTGTCCACTCTAAAGCCACCCTCTTTCAGTGTAAGACTGTTGCCCTGTGTCCTGTCAGTACAGGCCTTGGTAAAACATCTCTCTCTGCCTTTCTTAGAAGCTCCCTTTATGTACCGAATGGCTGCAATCAGGTCTCCTCAGTTCTTCCAGAGCACCCACACTCAGGCAAAGGTGTTCGTAGGTGGGGGGCACATTGGTGACAACTCACCACCTCCATGGTCCCAACCGATCTGAGGGTCCCGTGTGGACAGCCCATGCTGCAAAGAGCCTAACCCTGCTAATCCCAGCAGGAGTCACCCACTGCCAGGTCCCACGCAGGTGGGGGTCAGCACATGAGTTCTCAAGGGCAGGGAGTCTGGTGCCCTCCTGGCCAGGGCTTTGGCTCCCAGAACGTGCTGAGGAGCTGCAGCTTCCAGCACCTCTCTGATCTTGTGAACATGCCTCAGTTTCCCTACCTGGGCCACCACAGAGGAAGACAGCGATTCCCTTTGACACTGAATAAACAAAACGTAACTGCTAAACAACACAGCTCTTCGTGACCATTACCCACAGCCAACCTGGAGAGCTGAGACAGGGTGCTCCCAGACCCCTTCAAGCCACGATCGTGCCAACGCTCAGAGCCTCCTGGGAAGGGGACAGGTTTCATCACCTTATTTTATGGAAGAGGAAGTTGAAGCAGAGACAGAGGAAGGGGCGTTTTTTGAAAGCCAAAGCAAAAATCAGTGTCAGGGCCAGATTACAATTCAAGGGCTAACATTCAACTGGCCAATCGTCCCCTGGACTAAAACCACGGGGCCATGGGGAAGAGAGAGGTCCAAGCAAGGGCAGATCCAGCCCGCGGGGCTGTCTTCCACCTTGGCATTCACTGGGGTCTTTGTGTGACTTACTGCTTTGCAATTTTATTACATTTTTATTGATCCATCCCCTGCAGCCTCAGCACATCTGCTCCAGCTGCAAGAGCCCGCTGGGAGGTGTGCTTATTTACACAGCTGCGAAGGATTTCCCCAGTCAAGTTCATTAACTACATGAAGGAGACGCACTGTTCTTTCTCATTATTAAGAGATTTCTGCCGCAGAGGCCTCCTCCTGCCCCCTCTCCTTGCTAGACACTTCTGCAGGACACAGGAGCACTGACCTCAGGAAGAGGGGAGTGCTGCTCTTTGGAGAATCCACCACTTCGCATCCCTTCTGCCCATGCAGGAGCTGGAAGCTTTACCTGCCTGTGCAGGGAGGGCTGCCCCATTTTCTACCCTGCCCCAGGTACCAGACACTAACAACTCCCTTCTCTTGCCTCCTCTTCCTCTTTGCTCCCTCAGCAGTTAAGGAAAAAGACTTGAGGAAAGAAGCTAAAGGGCTCTGATGCTGCTGGAATTGTTTCTTGCAGAGCAAGGAAGTTACAGGGTGATTGCACAGGGGTAGGTGACCTGGGACTGGGCGCACGGCAGGATGGTCATGGGCCAGCGCTGGGGGAAGCTGCCTGGAGGGATGCACTTGGATCCACAGTCATGCGAGAGGGAGGCAGCACGACTCAGGAACACGTTGTGGGCAGCCTGTGGGACCTGGGCTAGCGGAGATGGTGACTAACTGCCTACCAGACCACTTGGATCATGAGACCTGTCCCTTCTGAGAGGTGGGGAGAGCAAAGCCCTGCACAGCCCTGCTCCAGTTCTGCCTGAGCCAAGGGATGCTCAGCCCAGCCCCAGCACTCACCTCCACGGTATGTCTTCCAGGTGTAGTACTTCCCTCGGAAGGGGACGTTATCGAATTCGGCACACTGCAGCTCTCGGAAGTCTTGGGAGCCCGGCGGGCAGTCCTGTGGTCACACAGCCAGCCATCAGTGCGCGGGCAGAACAGCTCCTGCCTTACCTGCTGGAAGGGCAGGAGCTCCTACAGGGCTCCCAGCTGCAACTAGCACCAGCCCTTTGAGGAGATGGACACCAGCCCTGACAACTGGACACTGCTACAGTATAGCAGGAGCATCCTTCCTGCAAAGCTAGACACTATTTGAAGACTAAAGGCACAATCCCTTGGGCCCCAGCTGGTCTGTCTGCAGACGCAACACTTGCTCTTGTGAGCAATCCTTTAAAAGAGAGATGCAAAGCCCAGGGGAAGCAGTGCAGAGCCATTTTCCTCACTCCCAGCCTGTGGATGTTAAAGCTACCATTTCTCAGGTCCAAAGCTTCACTGAGCTTCCCTGTAGCACAGTTATTTCTTTGCTTCCCTTGAGGTTTAACACTCAGCCCTGGGAAGCAGGGTGCTATGCCGCATTTCGTGAGCTGCTCTCACCTGACCAGGCCTGCACTTGCAGCTTTTGAGAGGCAACCACTGTCATGTCAGTGCTGGAAGCCTCTGATCCCTCTGATCTCTCCTCCCTTCCCTCGTTATCTTTTCTTTTTGGGCCCTTTCTTGATGCTGAAAGCCCGCAGGTATGTACCGCTCACCCTCCCTCTGAGTCAGCTCGCAGCCGGTGCGGGCATGCATCGTCCTGCTCAGCTTTCCCCACTGCAGGATTGCTGCCGGCACAGCGCAGCTCACCCCCACCCAGTCGCCTCCTCCCGTGGGTCCCATGGCTGCACATAACACCCCGCATCCACGTGGAGAGAGCTCATCCCCAACTCCTTGCTGAGACGCTGCATTGCCAGCCCTACCAGCAAAGCCCTGCTAGCCCACCGCTGCTCCTCTCCCCCAGCCCAGCACTACTCACGTCGGTGTTGCAGGACCGGTATCGCTTCCGCTCTCCCAGGCAGTACTTTCCTCCGATGGTGGGCCTGGCAAACCAGGAATGAGATGGGAAAACCAGCTTAGGGCAGGGAGCCACGTTTGGGGCAGGCAGTTACCCTAAGTTTGCAGGTGTACAATGGCTTTTCCCAACCCTGCTCCACTGCAAGGACGGATCCTGCCTGGAGGAGCTATTGCAGCAGTGCAGTCCTCCAGCAGACCTCACACGCTCGGCTGCAAGCAAACAGTGGAGTTGTACAAGTGACTTTGGGTCTGTGGCTGCAGAGCCAACACCAAAGCAAAGCCCTGAGCTGCTGTGACAGCAGGACACGGGAATTTGCCTGCAGGAGCCAAGACCCTCCTGGGAACCGAGCACAAAGCTGCACGGGCGCCTGGCTGCTGCCTTCCCCGCTGACCTGAACAGCGATGCTGTACAGCCAGGACAAGGCAGGGCCACGCCAACACAGCCACGCACGTGTACACCTACCGAGGGCTGTCGCAATGGCGAACGGATGATGATACCCCTCCGCCACACGTCCTGCTGCACTCTCCCCAGGACGACCAGGCTCCCCAGGCACCATCCACGCCCTCTGGTCGGGTGCCAAAAGGCACACACTCCCTCTTGTAGCACCACTGCAGAAAGACAGAACTTCAAACACGGTCACCTCCTCCCAGAGCTCTCCCTAGCCTCCATCGGACATGGCAGCCAGTTCAGGGCTGGGATCTGGTTTGATGCTGTGAAATCTGAACTCGAGCTGTGCTGGCCTTGGAGCCAAGTTGTCCATTGCAGAGGGCATTTGCCTCTCCCCGGGCGCCCTCTCCTCCGAGTCACATTGTCAACATCTGTGCACACTGCGTACTCAGGCTTCGCAGGGAAGCTGGGACCAGTGTGCCCCACTCCCAACCCCCAGTGTGCCATCCTGTGGGGCAGGCAGCCACAGACAAGTGGGTCACATCCTCACTTGTCCTCTGAAAGGGTCCTGGGCACCTGGGTCAATCAGAGTGACTCACGTTGCAAACAGGGACACGTAAGAGCACAGAGCTCCCTGCCTATAAAAGCATGTCCCAGGTGGGACTTGGACCGGAGCTGCTACTGCTGGGCAGCAGGGCCAGGATCCCAGGGGGCATGGACATCTCCACAGCCAGCTGCTCCCTCCCAGGACAGAGTGAGTTTTGTATGTGTGCTGGAAGTCATGGTTTATGTGTTAAAATGACCTGATCTGCAATGGGTCCAGGTTAAAATAAAGTTTTGATTTCAATAACAATGTCATTGTGTCATTGTTCTGCCAAGAATCCTTAAAGAATCCGCCTGTCCCCATCCGACTGGGTGACAGATGCTCATGGAAACTTGCCTATTAAATATTTCCCTTGGACCTGGAAAGCGTCCTGCACCCCTGGAGTCAACAGTGATGCAAGGAGCAGGACACTGCCAGACCCGCTGCCTTTCTCTGGGCACGGTGCCGGACACCATGCCTCAGGGGCTGAGATAATCCCAGGAAGGAAGAAACCACTGTGTGCTCCTTCCAGGGGCTGATAACCCACCCTGGAGCTGCTGGCACGGCCTCTCCCAGCTTCTTCTGAGCCAGGGTCTCCAAGGGCAGCACAGTCAGCAGGGAAAAATGAACCATGGCCTCCCAGGACACTCAGCTAGCGACTTCCTTGCACACCAGTGCCTTTCCAGAGGTGCGATCCCATGCGGAGGAGATGCTCTGGAGGCACAGCCTTTCCGTGGTCCCTGCTGATGCTCTAGATTGGAGGTACTGAGGCTGCTGCAGGCAGGGCCCAGGCACCTGACCAGCCCCTGCAAACCCCCCCCCATGCACTCAGGGCTCCTGAAAGCATCAGTGGTGGGCTCTGCCCTTGCACCCTGCCTGCTGGGTGCAGACCCTGGCTCACTCTCCTCTGGCAAGCACAGACATGTGCTGGCTGCAAGACCAGGTATGAGCTGGGGGCATATGGGAAGGGAGGATGCATAATGAAAGGCATCCTCACCGGGTGCACTGATCATTACCTGTGTAACACGTGCTTGATTAATGGAAATTTAAAAAAAAAAAAAAGGAAAAAGAAAACGAAAACAGCAAGCCAGTGAACCTCTGAGCAGCTGGGCTGCTGAGGGCACCATACGGCAGCAGAAACTACCGCCAGATCCAGCCTGAAGCCACCCACTCTGTGTTCTTGGGGTAAGACAAGTGAAGCCATAACAACCACAGGGGATCGGTTTGCAAAAAAAAGGAAATTTGGGAGGATGAAACAACCAAAAATCTGGGATGTGGGTGCAGCCGCCATCCACCAGAACTTGGCTCAGTCTTCCACCACCCTGCTTCCCCAGCTGGATGGCAGAGCACAGAAACTCACCCTATCTCTCCTTTAATCTTGCATACCTTTAATAGCTTCTACGCCCTGATCCTTCCCTCTGCTCTCCCCATCTAGAAAGGGAGAAGCCAGGGCAGACCGCAGATCGCTGCGGATGTGGGTGCAGCCGCCATCCACCAGAACTTGGCTCAGTCTTCCACCACCCTGCTTCCCCAGCTGGATGGCAGAGCACAGAAACTCACCCTATCTCTCCTTTAATCTTGCATACCTTTAATAGCTTCTACGCCCTGATCCTTCCCTCTGCTCTCCCCATCTAGAAAGGGAGAAGCCAGGGCAGACCGCAGATCGCTGCG